>NC_142928.1:190670026-190790026 GCF_046866305.1 Octopus bimaculoides | reverse complement strand
TTCTCAGGGAGATTCAGCATGACACAGAATATGACAAGGCCAACCGTTTGAAATACAGATACAAGAGAAACAAGAAGAAAGAGTGGGATAAAGTTGTGATGAAAGACTACAGCAAGGTTCGCCACACACCCCTGCTGGAGCCTAGTGCAGCTTTTAGGTGTTTTCACTCAATAAACAGTCACAACACCCGGGGAGAGAATCGAAACAGTAATCCTATGACAACGAGTCTGCTGCCCTAACCACTGGGCCATTGCACCTCCACCATACATACATACATACAGGCATACATACATGCATACATATATGTACACATACATACATATATGCTTACATACATATATACATGCATACATACTTACATATATATTCATACAGACATATGTACATACATACATTCATGCATACATATATGCATACATACATATGTACATACATACATATATACATACAGACATACGTACATACATACGTACATATATACGTATATATATACGTACATACTTTAATGTTATATATATGTTCATGATATATATATCAAATACCTGAAGGACTATTTGTTGACAGAACTGATGATAGCTACACTGCCTGCCAAAACTTATTTACCAGTGATCACAAATGTCAACAAACACAGACAGATATAGACACACTCACACATACACCATCTCAAACACATGCATATATATATATATACATATATAAGTCGTGGGACTCCATCGGTTATGACGACGAAGGTTCCAGTTGATCTGATCAACAGAACAGTCCACTTGTGAAATTAATGTGCAAGTGGCTGAGCACTCCACAGACACGTATACCCTTAATGTAGTTCTTGGGGAGATTCAGCATGACACAGAGTGTGACAAGGCTGGCCCCTTTGAATTACAGGTACAACAGAAACAAGACGAAAGAGTGAGAGAACGTTGTGGTGAAAGAGTACAGCAGGGATTGCCACAACCCCACTGCTGGAGCCTCGTGGAGCTTTATGTGTTTCCGCTCAATAAACACTCACAACGCCCAGTCTGGGAATCGAAACCGCGATCCAATGACCACGATTCCATTGCCCTATCCACTGGACCATTGGGCCTCCATGCATATATACATATATATATATATGTATAAGTAAAAGTGTCTGGTTTAGTTGTTAAGGTAAGCAGCACATGACCATAAGGTCGTGAGTTCAATTCCTGGTGGAATGTTGTGTCCTTGAGCAAGACACTTTATTTCATGTTGCTCCAGTCCACTCAGCTAGCAAAAATGAGTTGTACCTGTATTTCAAAGGACCAACCTTGTCACAGTCTGTGTCATGCTGAATCTCCCAGAGAACTATGTTAGGGGTACATGTGTCTGCGGAGTATGCAGCCACTTACAGGCTGTTCTGTTGATCTGAGCAACTGGAAATCTCACTGTCATAACAAATGGTGTACCATATATATATATATATATATATATATATATATATATATATATATATATATATATATATATATATATATATATATATATATATATATATATATATATATATATATATATATATATTATATATTTATATATTTGATCCTTTATATTGAACACTCAATATTTCATCTACATTCAATACTTTATTTCATGGTGCCATCCATTTTTATTTTATTTTATATTATATATTGTATATTATATTATATATTGTATATTCCATATTCTATACCCCACATTAGTTCTGCAGGAATATAAATAAAACATAAAAAACAGACAGTGTTGGAACTCTTTTAAGCAAAATAATATATATATATATATATATATATATATATATATATATATACATACATATGTCTTTTACTTGTTTCAGTCATTAGACTGCGGCCATGCTGGACCAATGTGTTGAAGAATTTTCGTTAGACAAGTTGACCCCAGTGCTTTTTTGTCTTTTATGTCTGATGCATATTCTATTGGTCTCTTTTGACGGTCTGCTAAGTTATAGGGACATAAACACACCAGCACTTGCTGTCAAATGGTGGTGGAGGAGAAACTCAGCCAGAAACACACACACACACACAAATGCTGCTGGAAAAGATAATGGATGTGATTAGGCATATAAAGTGGAAAGCATTCTACTATGACTTAGCTGCACCATCCCCAGAGGGCAACAACTATGGTATTAGATCGAGAAAACACCCATCCAAAATCAAGGACCACAATCCCTTCAAGGCGGAACTGTTGGGTATCATTTCCAGCATATTTTGAAGAGGTCATGGACCAACAGGCTTTGGGATCTGACGATTTGCCATAAAGTTAAACCCTTTATGGACGGGAAACCTAAGGTAATCCCATAAACCAGCCTTCCTCGTTTTTAATATGTATATTGAATATATGATGGCCTTCGTTCAGTTCTAGTTTCCTTCAGCCAAATCCACTTCAATGCTTTGGTCAAGGCCTGTAATAGAAAACATTTACCAAAAGTGCTACGCAGTGGAACTAAACATGAAACCACGTGGCTCGAAAGCTAAATTCCCAATCACACAACCAATAATATTTGGAGATGAAATCAATCAAAATATTGCATAGATATAAATATCAAGAAATACTTCCTGTCTGAAAATGAGGTTAATATTCCAAAAAATTATAGTGTAAAATCATTTAATGTGAGTTGCCGTGATATGTCACAGGTTAGATTAAACATGACAAGGTTATATTCCCAGATACATTGATGTAAACACATCACATAAGGAATAATACTGTATTGCAAACCTATTTAAATCGCACCATTTATCTGTATGTGTGTGTATATATATATATATATATATATATATATACATATCTTAGCTGCTTTCTTATATACAAGCAAAGTCATTGCGAGAAAGAAACATTGAAATGATCATATATATATATATATATATATATATATATATATATATAAGTGATATTAAATCAATCAATGATATATAGATCAGTTAATAAATTCAATAATATAAGATGACATTTCAATCTTCTTATGGCTGATTTAAACATGGCAACAGATTATTTTGTTAAATGCTGGATTTGCAATGTCAAAACCCAGTTTTGTTTTACCACATGGGACATAAATTCTCTTGAATATGCAGTCAATATGATAACAATTCAATTTTTTTAGCAACTAGCTAACTTGATCCTAAATGATAATGACACTTAGTCCTTCATTTCATCAAAGGTCAACTATTACAATGTCTTCTTATTGTAGCACACAGCCCAGTGAGGCATTTGGCTCATGATCAAATGAGTGTGAATTCAATTCCTTGACTGGATTTTTCATTATTTCCTTGAGCAAGATACATTATCTCATGCTGCTCCAGTTTACTCATCCATAAAAAGTAGTCACTGGGTGTTAGTGGAGACCTTCCTCCCTCCAACTGTTACATCATGGATATTCCATTGGGTCAAGAGACTACACAGGCATCTAAAACAATTAACAAAAGCATGATAGCTGTTTGTATGTTTACTACAATCTTCAATGGCAAAAAACTTTAGAATTTATATATATGGAAAGTGACTTTCTCTATAATTTTTCTCTCAAGCTGTGTAAGTCACAAGTTCAAATGAAACAATAAAATTTGAGAAAATCTAGTGATATCCTCCATCAGCAAATAATAAAAAGATGGGCTGCAGTAAATATTCTGCTCAATACCACAGATTTGCTTGTCAGTTGCTTGACCTTAATCAGTCAAGCATGTCCCTTGGTGGCTGACAATACATGCAACTCTGATCATAGGCGCAGGAGTGGCTGTGTGGTAAGTGGCTTGCTTACCAGCCACATGGTTCTGGGTTCATTCCCACTGCGTGGCACCTTGGGCAAGTGTCTTCTGCTATAGCCTCGGGCTGACCAAAGCCTTGTGAGTGGATTTGATAGACGGAAGCTGAAAGAAGCCTGTCATATATATGTATATGTATATATATATATATATGTACCCTGGTGTCACTTTGATGGCATGTGCTGTTCTCTCACTCAATAATAATAATGATGATTTCAAATTTTGGCACAAGGACAGCAATTTTTAAATCAGAGCGAAATTAATTACATCCTCCCTCTTCAGACAAACATTACCAGTCATTCTGAGAAGAACAATATCTGATTAAATAGCTGTTCATTATCCAACAGAGTTCCTTAATTCTCTTGAGCCACCTGGAATTCCTCTGCATAAACTTTTTCTGAAGGTAGGAGTCCCAATAATGCTTCTAAGAAATTTAAATCCTCCTAAAATATGCAATGGGACAAGGTTGATTGTGAAGACATTACCACCTAATGTGACAGAAGCTACCATCATCAAATGGATGTGCCTCTGGGGAAGAGGTTTTCATTGCAAGAATTCCATTCAAACCAACAGACATGCCATCTGAGTTCAAACAAACACAATTCCCAGTGCAACTTTGCTTTGTAATGTCTATTGATAAAGCTGAAGGTCAGACTTTGAAATCTACTGGCTTCCACTTAATGGAACTTTGTTTTTCTCATGGTCAACTTTATGTCGGTTGCTCCAGGGTTGTTTCTTTGCAACACTTATTTGTCTATGCTCCAAATCAGAAAACCAAGAATGTTGTTCACCCAGAAGTTCTTATGTAATTTCCTTCAACATATGCGATAAAATTTATCTCTTTTCAAAAATGTGGTAAGTTTTGTATTTTCATTTATTATTAATACTATCATTATTAATAATTCTTACCAATTGAAGAATAAATTGAATTTAGAATAACAAATTTTTATACAACATATTTTGCTTTTTTCTTCCAACATATAAGGAGCAATAACATTTCCAAGCATCCCCAGGTACTTCTGCAAGTATATATGTATATCTCTCTCTCTCTCTCTCTCTCTCTCTCTCTATATATATATATATATATATATATATATATATATATATACATACATACAGTGTACATTTAAACACATAAGAGAGATGTCCATAATAGGACATCTAACCCGTTAGAAAGAGCAGTCAAACTCCAAACCACAATTAGGGATAATTTTGAAAGGGAAGGAAAAATAAAAACATTTACTCCTAATTATCCTTAATTGTGGTTTGGAGTTTGACTGCTCCTTCTAGCGGGTTAGATGTCCTATTATGGACATTTCTCTTATGTGTTTAAATGTACATTGTATGTATTTATATGAATAATATATAGTCCATTGACTAGTTTTTTTGCCTCTCGCTAGACCACTGGTAGCAAATAGAATTTCTAAATTTTTTGCTACCCTGAGATTTATTAATAATGATATATATATATATATATATATATATGTATGTATGTATGTATGTATGCATGTATGTATGTATGTTTGTGTCGATATCCATCCCCCATAACCACTTGAGAACCGGTGTTGGTGTATTTACATCCTCATGAGTAAGCAGTTCAGCAAAAAAGACCAATATGCTTTAAAAACATAAGTACTAGGGTTGATACATTTGACAAAAAATTCTCGAAGGCATTGCCCCAGCATGGCCACAGTTAAATGATTGAAACAAGCAAAGGATAAAAGGTATCAAATAATTGCTGTTTAAGCTCAGGGCTTCCCACTCAAACAGATTAAGAATCAAAGACATTCCACAAATTCCTATTCTGTTTCTGCTTCACTGTCACTCCTTGTAAGTTAAGTGGCTTCAAAACTTCACTCTCATTTAATCCTTAAAATTAGTAGTTCCCAAAGTGGGTGGTACTGCCACCCTGAGGGCAGTGGAAAGATCCAGTGGCTGCTAATGGAGGGTTACCAAAAGGGGTGATGGATGTAAAAACAACAAAATAACGTGTTAATCAGGTTAAGTTTGATTCATGAAAAAGAGTTGTTTCGAATTTGCTGCAGACAACGGTCTATGTTTGCTGCAGTGGTCTATATTTGCTGCAGTGGTCTATGTTTGCTGCAGACAGTGGTCTATGTTTGCTGCAGTGGTCTATGTTTGCTGCAGACAATGGTCTATGTTTCCTGCAGTGGTCTATGTTTGCTGCAGACAGTGGTCCATGTTTGTTGCAGTGGTCTATGTTTACTGCAGACAGTGTTCTATGTTTGCTGCAGTGGTCTATATTTGCTGCAGTGGTCTGTTTTTGGCAGTGGTCTATGTTTGTTGTAGTGGTCTATGTTTACTGCAGACAGTGTTCTATGTTTGCTGAAGTGGTCTATGTTTACTGCAGGCAATGGTCTATGGTTGCTGCAGTGGTCTATGTTTGTTGCAGACAGTGGTCTATGTGTGTGGAGACAATGAGTGATGAGGGTGCTAGGAGTGTGGCCTGGTTGTCAAGGGGAACAGCAGCCCCAAAAGGCTAAGAAACACTGCTTTAAATCATAGATTAATTTAATCAATATATTTGTTAATAAATGTTCAAAATCCAGGAAAAGTTACATTTTGTTTTACGATGGAGTAAAATGAAGGACTTTTAAATCATTAAAGCATTATTTCATTGTTTATTTTAAGTAAAAAATATATTTATTTATTTGTCCAAGTGTGAGTCTTGGTTCCGTAAAGGCTGCAACTCAGACCAATATATATCAAATGGAATCTAGTGTCGATTTGTGTTTTGGGATTTCCAAAAATATTTTCATCTCTCATATCAGTAAAATCTTTAAATACATAAGAGTTTGTTGTGATTTTTTTAAAATTTTGATTTTTGTTCTAACATTGAATAAACAAACATTTGGCTATTACATTTTTCAAATGATGAATATAATTAAAAAAAAAATAACACAAAAACAACAAAAGAAAAGCACACAAAATAATGAAGGCAAAATATTTTGACAGATGTCTTCTTTAATATACTTTTAAGGAATTTATTTATTCTCTGGATAAATCCAGCAAATATTTATGGAAAGCTCATTGAATAAGCCAATAATAATGATGATGATGATGATGATGATGATGATGATGATGATGATGGTGATGGTGATGGTGAAGATATCTAAAATGTAAATTTCAATTGACAGATAAACAGTTTGGAGAATGTCAATTGTGTAGACCTATTCATTCAAGTGTGTGTGTGTCTATATATATATATATATATATATATATGTATATATATACATATATATATATATACATATATATATATGTGCATGTATATATACATACATATCAATATACATATGTATATATATATGTATGTATTTATTATGTATATCGATAGCTTCCGCTATCTGGGCGACCAAGTTAGTAGTGGGGGTGGGTGCGCTGAAAGTGTAGCTGCTAGAATAAGAATAGCCTGGGCAAAGTTTAGAGAGCTCTTACCCCTGCTGGCGACAAAGGGACTCTCACTCAGAGTAAAAGGCAGACTGTATGACGCATGCGTACGAACAACCATGCTACATGGCAGTGAAACATGGGCTGTAACTGCTGAGGACATACGTAAGCTCGCAAGGAATGAAGCCAGTATGCTCCGTTGGATGTGTAATGTCAATGTGAATACCCGTCAGAGTGTAAGTATCTTGAGAGAAAAGCTGAACATTAGAAGCATCAGTTGTGGCGTGCAAGAGAGACGATTGCGCTGGTATGGACATGTGGTGAGAATGGAGGAGGATAGCTGCGTGAAAAAGTGCCACACCCTAACAGTTGAGGGAACCCGTGGAAGAGGTAGGCCCAGGAAGACCTGGGCTGAGGTGGTGAGGCAAGACCTTCGTACATTGGGCCTCACCGAGGCGATGACTACGGACCGAGACCTTTGGAAATGGGCTGTGCGTGAGAAGACCCGGCAAGCCAAGTAAGATCGTTGCCAGTGCCCCTGGACTGGTTCTTGTGCGGGTGGCACATGAGATGCACCATTTTGAGCGTGGCCGTTGCCAGTACCGCCTGACTGGCTCCTGTAGGATTTTCGAGCGAGATCGTTGCCAGTGCCCCTGGACTGGCTTGTGCGGGTGGCACATAAAAGACACCATTTCGAGCGTGGCCGTTTTCGTGCAGGTGACACGTAAAAGCACCCACTACACTCTCTGAGTGGTTGGCGTTAGGAAGGGCATCCAGCTGTAGAAACTCTGCCAAATCAGACTGGAGCCTGGTGTTGCCATCCGGTTTCACCAGTCCTCAGTCAAATCGTCCAACCCATGCTAGCATGGAAAGCGGACGTTAAACGATGATGATGATGATGATGATATATATATATATATATGTGTGTGTGTATATATATATATATATGTATGTATGTTTGCATATATATATATATATATATATATATATATATATAAATTTACACATACATATATATATATATATATACATATAAATATATGCATAAACACACATGTATATACAAATAGAAGAAAGGAATGACAAAAGAAAATGATCTTAGCGTTTGCAAATGTTATGTAAATAAATTTCAAACTATTACAAAAATAATACACGAAATTTTTAAATGTTTCCTGTTCTCATCTCGTTTCTCAATATATATTGGCAAATTTAACAACGGGTTTAACATTTTTAATCATTTCTATAAATGTCAATATGGTATCTTGTTTTCTGCTTCCTGCTTTTTAATTCCTTTCATTGCTGTCAACTCAGCCTTTTTATCTCTGTTTCTTTGATAAGAATGTATTCTGCTTTTGATTCAATTGATTATAGGTTTTCCCCACCCATTTCAAAAATTAGCATTCAAGCTAAGACAGAAATCTTTCTTTACCTAAATAGGTCAGTTCTGTGATACGTTCTCATAAATATTACCGCCTTATAATTAGAGTTGCTATTTTCCCTGCTTTAAATGAAATAATGAAACGATGAGATGCATTTCATCCTCCATCCTCCCACATAGTTTTATATATACATAACACAAACACATATACATATATATACATGTGTATATATACACATATACATATATATATACATATATATGTATGAAGCTTTGTGATTGAATTTGGTAGGCGGAAGTTACTGCCGTGTGTGTATATGTCTGTGTATGTGCTTGTGCCTCTCTCCCAGAGAGTGAGAGGGGGATATATATATGTATATATATACATATATACATATACATATATACGTATATACATATATATATATATATATATATATATATATATATATATATATATATATATATATATATATATATATATATATATAACACAAACACATATGCATATATATATGTATATATATACATATATACATATACATATATACGTATACATATATATATATATATATATATGTATATAGATATATATATAGATATAGATATATAAATATATATATATATGTATATATGTATATATGTATCTGTACTTATATGTGTATATCTATATCTATATATATCTGTATATAGATATACATATGTATGTATGTACATATGTATATATGTATAGACAGATATACAGATATATGTATGTATATATGTATGTATATATGTATGTATATATATATGTGTGTGAGTGTTTTTGTATGTGTTTAAGTATGTAGGTATAGGTGTGTATTCTGATGAAGAGGAAAAGCATTTATTTCCAATTTTCTCATTTGATTATCAGAAATGACTATAATAAGAATATTCTGATTTTCCAGTTTTGGCTTTATAGATATCATCTTCATCAACTTTCTCAACTCTTCTCGCTTTCTCAGACTGTCTTCTATAAAATGAAGTATAAATTATTGCAAACATTTGGAAAATTACTGGTTTGTAATATAAAGAATGTAACATATATAGATAGGCTTAACTTAATATCATGTGAAGGTACATGTGGTGTAGTTGGTTAGGGTTGGGCTCAAAAGTAATAGCTGTGGCTGGGTTCAAATCTCAGATGAGTTAGCATGTTGTGTTCTTGAGCAAGACACTTCATTTCATATTGCTGCATACCATTCAGCTGAAAATGAGCACTAATGACTATCAGTTATTTGTGATTAATCGTGCAATAGATCGGAATCTCATTTAAGGGGAAATCTTGAACCTTCAGTCTTTTAACTCTTTTGATACCAAACCACCTGGAACTGGCCCTGGTTCTAGCATCCAACCTTCTCATCATCATCATCATCATCATTATCATTATCATTTAACGTCTGTTGTCCACGCTGGTCTGGGTTGGACGGTTTGACCAGGGCTGGCAAGCTGGAAGGCTGCACCAGACTCCAGTCTAATTTGACATGGTTTCTATGGCTGGATGCCATTCCTAACGCCAACCACTCTGAGAGTGTAATGAGTGCTTTTACACTGTTTTAAAATAATCTAAATTAAAATCATTCATAAAAATTTCAAATTAATCTATATTCCAAATACCAGGTTGATAAGGACTTAGTTCAGTGGCATAACTAGAGTGGTAGCCCTTTAGTTTATTCCCCCACTCCCGCCCCTACCTAAATCTCCATGAAAAGTGTTATCTTCACAAAAGTGTTGCCTGAAGCTGGCCGTTCACAAAGCTGGCTTCGCTATTAAGTTATTTTACTAAATTCTTCATTATTTTCAAAATTAATTTAAATGAAGGTAACGTATGTCATTAGAAATCATCATCATCATCGTTTGATGTCTGCTTTCCATGCTGGCATGGGTTGGACGGTTTGACTGAAGACTGGCAAGCCAGGAGGCCGCACCAGGCTCCAATCTGATCTGGCAAAGTTTCTACAGCTGGATGCCCTTTCTAATGCCAATACTCTGAGAGTGTTGTGAGTTATTTTTATGTGCCACTGGCACAGGATCCAATTAGGTGGCACTGGCATTGACCACGCTTGAATGGTGCTTTTATGTACCACTGGCATGGGTGCCAGTCAGGCAGCACTAGCATCATCCACAATGGTTAAATACCATGGAAAGTAGGATAAACTCAAGCCTAATGGGCCTCACAGCCTGAGGTAAACTTTAATATTTATTTTACATCATGTTGGCACCTGTACCAGTGGAGCGCTAAGAACACCGTCCAAGCATGATCATTGCCAGAGCAGCTGTCTGGCTTTCATGCCAGTGGCACGTAAATAGCAACATTTGAGCGTGATCGTTACCAGCATCGCCTTACTGGCACTTGTGCCAGTGACACGTGAACAAAACATTCGAGCGAGATCGTTGCCAGTGTTGCTGAACTGGCTCCTGTGCAGGTGGCATATAAAATACACCATTCTGAGCGTGGTCGGCCTTCGTGCCTGACTGGCCTTCGTGCCGGTGGCACGTAAAAGCACCCACTACACTCTCGGAGTGGTTGGCGTTAGGAAGGGCATCCAGCTGTAGAAACTCTGCCAAATCAGATTGGAGCCCTCTGGTTCGCCAGTTGTCAGTCAAATCGTCCAACCCATGCTAACATGGAAAGCGGACGTTAAACGATAATGATGATGATTTACAATCACTTAACAACAATGTGGATGCATAGATATCTCCCTGATTAATTATTTTTGAAAATATTTCACAATGGATTATAATAGTTTTGCCTCCTTTCAGCAGCACAAAGAAGGGGGACTGTACATATCCAGAAAGCAATTTTCGACCTCACACTCTTTTCTATTGGAAAATGTGATTAAATCCTCCCCAAACAACTATAAATGCCAGACCCTAATTTCATTGGTGACCCCTCCCCCTAGCAGCCCTATGTTCATAAAAGCAACATTTGCAAATCAAAAAATTAGCCTTCCTCTTCAGAAACAGAAAATATTTCAGAAAGGACAGTCTTTGGTATCCAAGTCTGCCCCTTCCAGAAGGACTTGAGTCTAAGGAACAATATAACTAATTCTTGTTTACTTGACAACCTCAAACACATGAATAAGTTGACATGACTAGAAATATGTTTCACCAAAGATATGTTGGGCCTCACGGAGGCAATGTCCAAGACCTTTGGCATTATGTTTTGCTTAAGAAGAAGACCCATCAAACCAAGCAAAATTGTTGTCGTAGCAGATACCGGTGTCATGCAAATTGACACCCATGCTAGTGGCACGTAAAAGCACCCATTACACTCTCAGAGTGGTTGGCATTAGGAAGAGCATTCAGCAGTAGAAAACCTTGTGAAATCAGACTGGCGCTTGGTGCAGCCTTCCAGCATGCCAGCCCGGTGAAACCGTCCAATCTATGCCAGCATGAACAACAGACGTTAAATGATGATGATGATGATGATGATGATGATGATGATGATGATGATGATGATGATGATGATGACGACGACGGCACCAGTACCCCTATAAGTCTCCGTGCTGGTTTCATATATAAAGCACCTGTACTAGTTCCATATAAAATGTACTCAGTACACTCTGTAAAATGGTTGGCGTTAGAAAGGACATCCAGCCCTAGAAACCATGCCAAAACAGACAGCTGGAACCTGATGCAGCTTTTTGGCTGGCCAACTTCTGCCAAACCATCCAACCCATGCCAGCATGGAAACTGAACATTGAATGATGGTGATGATGATGATCATCATCATCATCATCATATATATATATCGAAAGCTCTATGCAACTAGAAATACTTTGATATTTGACCTAGTTCTTCCTGTGCCCTCAAGCACATTGGGCAGCAAGCTGACACCACTGATTTCTGTTGGTTGTAGTTTTCTTTATGTCTGGCCATGTGACTTCAGCCTCTCACATGTCAGTTAAGAATGTTCTCCACTAAGTAGTTTTCTGTCTTTCCCTCTTTTTTCCCCTCTGGTGGTGTCCGTGTGTTTTTGAATGGCATTGTTCTGGTAGTCGGAGTATGTGACCTGCTAGTTTTAATCTTCATTCTGTGATGATTTCCCTAAGTGGTCTTGTATTGGCTCTCTTTAAAATGTCTAGATCGTTATACTTACGTGTATATCAAAAACAAATGTTATATATCAGATGGCTGGAGGCCACAATTTATAACATTCGACTGTTAATCAAATGATGTATTCATATCAATATTGTATCCGAATATTCTATACTAACCTGAATTATAATCATTATTCTACAAGTGTTTCTCCAAGAAAAGTCATTTTGTTGTGTAACAGAGCCATTTAACACCACAGAAGTAGAACAAATTAAAGTGAAAATAACTGAAATTGTTAAATAAATACCATGTTTTGTCACTTTGATATCCAGAGCATAACTAACTGTATTGTATATCAGGAAACTACAAGTGTAAAACAAATGTGAAATTGTGGCTAAGCAAAAAATGCATTTGAAGAGCTTGATGGTTCAAATACATGATCTCTTTCAAACGACAGATTTTGGAGGAAGGATGAGACATTAGAATGTGTTACTGAATTGCTTTGCCTCAATTAGTCAGATGGTTGTTTGATAGCATGGACAGGAATATCTATAAATGTTGGAGCAGCACTGTACCACAATTTGAGGGCAATGTTCGTTGGTGAATATCACTTGTGTTTTGTATAATATTAAATAATTGTTGGAAGCCTGAAGTGTTTCCTAGCACTGAAGAGAACCGGTCTTTTTGATGCAAACTTGCTTTCTTATGTTGAGGATATAAAATCTACAAAAACCCTTTCCTGATCTTATTTCTTTTTCTAAAACAGTATTTTCACCAGAATTAACAGATTATAAGTGGGTTTAGATAAAATATTGTTTCATATGGTTTTCAACATTTCTTTGATGTATTACCTTTGTTTAAATGATTTTGTTTCATATATTTCAAACAAGTTACAATATCAATCTATCCAGCTAGCTAGCTAGCTATCTTTACATATATATATAGAGAGAGATAAAACGTACTTGGAAAAGGATGCGTGGCATTCGATCATATAATAATATAAATAATAAATAAACATATGCATATATACATACATACATACATATATGTACATACCTACATATATATGTATATATACATGCATATATGGGTACAGGACATCAAATAAACGTGAACAAAATGAGAAACGAAAACAAAAAACAAAAACATAGAAAATGAACTTTTTTCGAACAACGAAAGAAACAAATAGAGAAGAGAGACAGGCAACATAGAGAACATTCCCTTCATCAATTGTCCCCTGTTTTATCTACTCCGCATTTCGAAGGTAGGGATAAGATGCGACTTCGTTAAAACAGTCCTTCCCTCAAAGCAAATTAAATAAAATTTGGGATTTTTTGCAGAGGATTAAAGTGGTAACAAAAACAGGACAGTAAGAACAAAACAGTAAAAATGTCTCTATTTGTTCAAATACTAAGAAATAAGTATACTCAATTTGATTTATACCAAATGATTTAGGAAAATGAATGGGTTATTTCCCTTTCTCTTGGCTATATAAATAAGGATCCTCTCCAGGGGCCCTATTATCGATTGATGATACATACATACATATATATATATATATATATATATATATATATATATATATATATATATAGGGGGTGGAATTCACAAAAAAAAACATAAAACGAAGACAGGTGGTGTAGACAAAAAAAAGTTGTATTAGTTTAACGCTCAGGAAGTGAAAAAGTCTTTAACGTTTCGAGCCTACGATCTTCCACAAAAAGAAACAAGGGGAGAAAATAAAGAATGTGTAGTGGCTAGCGATCTATCATGGCGAATGATAGATCGCTATATATATATATATATATATATATATATATATATATATATATACAGAGAGAGAGAGAGAGAGAGAGAGAGAGAGAGATCGCTATATATATATATATATATATATATAATTAAAACAGGTTCGTATATATATATATATATATATATATATATATATATATATATATATATATATATATATATACACACACACACACACAGACACACCCTCTCTTTCTCTCTCTCACACACACACACACACTCACACACAGAGGACAAAGAGGACGGACGTTTTTGAAAAATTCACAAGATCATTAATTTTAGCTGCAAACAAATTTTATTGTCATTAATGTGTTCGTATTGAATTAAATTTGGCGAAATTAAGTGTGGAAAACAACATCCATCATGTAGTGTCCGTTTTCATAGATGCATTTCTGAAGGCACCGAAACTCACGCTGAACTGTGGTGACAAATTCGTTATTCTTCACGTAACTATCGTGGGCAGACTTGCAGTGCTCTATCGTCCACAGAACCATGGCTTCAGCTGAAAAGAAAAAGAAATACTAAAACACCACGGACCGAATGGTACCTATCAGATATATATTTCTCCCGCTGGGACTGAGTAATGGCCATTTCAAAAACGCCTTGTATGTAAGTGTGTGTATATAGTAACTTACCTTTCTGGAATTACTTTTGTTAGCCACTAAAATTTTTCAAGTATCATAATGTCTCATTCAATTTATTGTAAACTATCTTACAGTAGTTAGATCAAAACAAAAAGAAAATCGTTCTAGAGACTAAAGATTCCGTTAAAGATATTGTGACATTAATTATCATTTTAAAGTTTTGCGTAGTTTGTAATAAAACTGCCTGACCAAGGAAAAATTAGATTTGGAGCAAATTCATGTCCTACTGATATTTCTTTTGTACTTGATGATGACTAATAAATAAAGTTAGTATTTCTCCAGTTATTATGATCGTTTTCATAGCATTCATTTGCCAAAGTTTATTGATATTTTATGAGAAATCGTGAAAGTACAGATATAAAAACAAAGACATGAAATCAGTAAATATTACATTAGAAAGAAATTCTATGGCCGAATTTACTATCTTTCTCTATCAAACAGGGTATTCAAATCAAAATAACATTTGTCTAAAGCTTGCTTTTAATGATATTGTTAATAATTTGATTCGCTATTTCCTGTAAAACCTAATATTGCTAGTTATATTTTCGATGCACATAGCTATGTATGTTTTACCTCTACACAAGTTGTCTTGGAGACATCTAAACTATAACACTGCTCTAAGTCTTTAAATTTATAGCAGACTCAACATTGAATCGTTAGGCAGCCGTGCGAATGCAGGTTGAGATAAGTATTATTTCACGTGGTCGGCCAATCAATCAATCAATCAACGTTGAGTCATCACGTGATTCAACTTTCTAGAAC
Organism: Octopus bimaculoides; assembly: GCF_046866305.1. NCBI lineage: Eukaryota > Metazoa > Mollusca > Cephalopoda > Octopoda > Octopodidae > Octopus > Octopus bimaculoides. Next base: position 190,774,202 of record NC_142928.1, on the reverse strand, counting down.
CTTCTAACGGGTCTTAATAAAAGCCCCAAAATAACTAAATTGTAAAAGATCATACTTCTGGGTACCTCACATATTTTATGTAAATTCCGCTCCATGTTAATACAATCTTATTCATTCAGTTTTGTTATAAATTTTATAAAGACACATCAGTTTTCAATCGCGTGGCACCTCACCTGTTCGCATCTTTAGATGCAAAAACTTGTTGCCTCTCAACGTGTCTAGTTAGGACATGGGTGTAGCTTATATAAATTAAAGTGTAGCTTATATAAATTAAAGTGTAGCAGTACCAAGAATTCGAAACCGTGTCACTTCAGTAACAAGAAAAGACCACAGCACATCAAGTTCCATATTTAGGGGGTGGGCGGTCTTTATCAGGCGATTCCGACGCATATTTCAGTCAATCGTTGTTCTGGCGTATTTGTGTGGCGTTAAGATTAACGGAAAGTCCCATGCGGTTTCTCGCTAAAATCATGGTTATAAATTGAGATTCACGAGAAATACCACGCAGAGGAATCAAGCGGACTCGTACAAGTTTTCTTGGTTATCCTGCTGCCAAACCTCTCCGACCTCGTGAAAAAAACATCTCCTCGCACCAAGCACGAAGACGTAACATTTCTTCCTCTCACCAAGCATGAAGACATATTCGCCCATTAGCTATTAGTATTCAGTATAACGTCAATCTGTAAATTAACAAGTTAATAAAATCTAAATATTTTCGTTGGTATTATTTGAGAGCAGCGCGTAAGCAAACCAACTAATCCACCTACCAGAAACCAACTTGTAGCGAACTTCTCATATTACATACTTACGAACGTAGCAAGTAACAGCTAACCTTTGGGCGCTGTTTTGGACCCCCTTGTGTCTACCACTCAGATTGGTTGATTTGGTGCAATTTGTCTCTTACTCTACCGCACGCCAATATGCAGCCCAACCAATCGCAGCCTTCAAACAAGCATTTGAGCCTGTTCCAAACCAGCATTTGAGCCTACCCGTCAGCTATAAAAGCTCGCCTCTTCCTAGCCTCGGGGTCAGTTAGTTCTAGACTGTTAGTGTAGCCGGTCAAAACGAAAAGAAGAAAGTAAAAACAAAACAATAAAAGAAATAAAAGAAAAAGGAAATACCCGGCGGGTTAAAAATGAACCCTTGAACTATATAATTCTGTAGTTATATTTTTAATTGCGTTTTTCATTTTGGATTTTAATTGCATTTTCATTTTTCGATTTAAGATTGCATTTATCATTCCGGATTTCATCCAAATTTTAAATGATTGTAACCCAGCCCTCTATAAGATTGTCCTTGTTTCGTCCCCGCCCCTGTTCTGTACCTTCTATATATGCCTTTTATAGGCGAATAAAGAAATTCAGTTAGTTCTAGATTTTCTAAGGTCTAACCACTGACCACGTTGCAGCGACCTCCATCTTCGTCGCCACCACTAATGTCTCTCACCAACGTCGCCAGCATCTACACAGCACCAACACACTGCACTGGTTCTAACATTGCTGTTCGTGAGTTTACCTCACCAGGGTTAACAGCTAACATACAACCCACGCAGATGCATGTAGATATAGGAACAAATGTACATCAACCACTTCCATTCAGCTTGTGTGTATATACGTGTGACCACAATAAACGTATTTAAAGTTACCACCTTGTGTTTTATACATTCTTTACGGGGTTCCTACCACAATAATATAACAGCCTTCTGAACGGAGTCTCATTAAATGACACCACAACCTATAACATCTAAAAACTCAACAAAAGCAAAGGGCAAACTTAATAATAATCCTAATTCTGGTATAATTTTGAGGAAAGGGAGGTACGACCCCGAAAGGTGACTTCGGTGGGATTCGAAAGAACAGGAAGAAAAAACGCTAAAACATTTTGTCCTATGCACTAACGATTCTACCAGCTCATCGACGACAGTGGTAAGTTTTTAACCAGTATTAATCTAGAAGGTAGATTAATTTTTCTGGTGATTGTTATTATTTTGTGACTCAAAGCCTAACGTGACAGATGTGGCAAACTATGGAAATTTACATTCACTTGCGAAATCCCAGACGCTTGCACAGCCACTCAACGACCTAGGTGATGCAGAAATTAAATACCAAGTTCTTCAATAATTTTGATCAATAAAAGCTGAGGGTGTTGAACGTGTGAAATTCCATTCTATTGTTCACAATAATGACCAGCCAAATTCGAGAGTTTATTGCCGATTACAAAATCAAGCGATGAAATGCGCTTTTATGGATCAGCTGGAAATTATTCTCCGCGCATACCTGGCTGCTGGAATGAATAATATCGACTTACATCAGTGATTTTTCATGTTAGAGAAAGAGACATTCCAGATAGTGAAATCGTATTATGGGGAAGTTGAAGATGCCTAATTAACAAATTTCTGTCAGTCAAATCGCAATTTTACCAACGAAGTAAGCTAGTTAAAAGTAGCTCCTTCGAAAATGACTTTATAGAACCGACAACACTGGTGTGGATCTTATTATTCTAGGGGAGAGAGAAGTAATCAAGCAAACTGTAAGTTCATGTACACTGTATGTGATAAATGCCAAAAGGAGGGTTATATTGCTGTTGTTTATCAACCAGCTGTGGAATAAGGTTCGGATGGGTCTAGATGTAGTGGTATTACGATAGACTGCGTGTTGTCCCATTAATAAACCAAAGCCATCGTTGTTTAATTAACGATTATTGTCATCGAAGTATATTATATTATTTATATTTATACATCGTTGCTTGCCAGTCGTGTATAGCGGTATGCTAGAATGAATGTAGTTTGTAATTACATTAATAACAGAAGAGATTAGCGTCGTATGTGAGGCAGGAATAATGCTCTGGTCATTCCAGTCGAAGATTCTTTTAACCTGGAACTGATCTGCAACCAAGGAAACTTGTCTGTTTACTTCTGCTTCGTTGTTGCTGATATAAGCGTGTGAACTACTGGAACAAAAGAGAACATTCTCTAATATGGGGTGATATTCCAGCAAGTGGATTGTTAATATCCTGGCCACATTGCCTGATTTACGTGCAGTCTAATTCTGGTTGTTAAAGCTGTAAGATTTTGATGCTCGGCCTCGCGACACAACAATAGTACTAATTCGTTATTAACTTTTGATACAAGTTATTATGCGTGTGTGACAATATTTCAATCATTATGAACATCAGCGTCACTAAATCAATAACAGGTTTAGCTAGGTTTGAGGAACTTTACTTCAAGTGAAAAATTACGATAACAAATATTGCAAATCAAACGGATAATCCACAATTATGAAATTATACCAAAACAATCTGAACGGCGTCTTGATAGCGGTTAATGAATTAGATTACACATCTCATGGACTTTGTAGGCGAGTATTCGTTTATACGCCTCTGTTTGATTTGCCAGAGTGTTGTTTCTAAGTTTTTACATCAAACTTATACATTTCAGTCACTCAAAATGGATTAACGATATTGGCTCTCAGAGACGTAAGTACTTCAAACATGTCTTTGTCTCTTAGTAGCAAGATATATTCTTCATCCAAGCAATTCACTAACTTTATATAAAAAGCTAGTTCCACACAAATTAATTTTTTTAAATGATAATATTGTAATTACTGTTGGTTCAGTATTTTGTAAAGGTGTGCATTCGTTTATACTTTACATGAGCCTCTCAAAATTTACTTTATACAAGTAGCAGTAATATTTGATGAATTTTGAAAAGGAGTAACTCATGTTGTTTCCTCCATAAAAAGTTATGTTGTCACTCTGCGAATCTGTAGCAGCTTCCGCACAACATCAATGGGTATTTTCTCAAGTAAATACTGATTTGTTCTACTGAGAAGTTGGAGGATACTTTACGCTGAATGAATAATTCTACATACTTCTCGCAGATCAGTAGACAGAACACTTGTCTACAAATTCCATTAGGTGTGTAATCTAGTTCATTAGCCACTATCAAGACGCCGTTCGGATTGTTTGGTGTCATTTCATAATTGTGGATTATCCGTTTGGTCTGCAATATTTCGATCGTCCATCAATTTCCATATTGGTGAATTGCTTGGCGTGGTTACTTACCAAGACGATATAATTGTCCATGAAACTGATAAGTCAACTAACTATAAATACTAACTGCAATGACTACTAATACTGGCCAATCACGATATCAGATCAATGCTTTCAAGTGTAAATTCTACGTTTCGCAAATTCACTGCCTGGTAAAAGTTCTATAGTATCAAAGAAGATCTTATGTGATTGTCAGCTAGAATGAATTCTTCATTATTTAATGACTATGGCAGATTATGTTCCATGTTTAGTAATATTCACGATTTATTTCAAATTTCGCTGCAGCAGCTGATTCACTTTGTGAATGGCAATCTGAATGAAAATTTAAGTTAACAACTACACAGGAATTTTCGCCGAAGTCAGCTGAACTTCCTTTCAATTTATGCTGTTTCTTTCATGCCCGTACTACAAAGGAAATCAACATTTCAGATCTTGGACTTGGACAATGTTATAAGATACCTCTTCTTGTGAGTGTCAAGATGCTTCTCCAAAGCAAGTTTTCCTGGAAGATTTCCCAATTTATTGGACTATCAAGCGTAATCGATAGTATCAATTCAACAGAGTTTTAACTTTTGTGACACAGATTACGAAGTTCGGTTCATTCATAGTCTTGCTAAATCTCCCTGATTGTTGTTTTAGCGCTATGGTTCAATGTCGAAGAGTTGAGCTTGGTGATAACCTTTACGACAGAACATCGTAAAGGTAAGAACATACCTCAAGTCAATATTCTTTCTTGCTATTCTAACATAATGTAATGGCTTCTGTTCCTCAGAGCCAGCTGGTCTTGTACCTCCTCCTTTCAGCCATACCCGACCCACTCAGCTCCCCATTTCTCACCGCTTTTATTGTGACTAATCTCCCATATCCTGCATTTATGACTATACTCAGTCCTTCTGCAATCTTCTCCCTATTCATATCTCTCCTGCTGATATTAACTTGTAGGGAACGTTAATGGCTTCAATAATATCAGTCTCAGAGGACCTGCAAATGCCATGGGTACCTCCCCCATTACTCCCGACCCAGCAAATAAGAACAGAATGAGCTCTTCCTGTTCAACAAGCGATTGCCTACAGATTCCACCCCTCTATTTTAGCCAGAAGTAAGGTAATGCATTCTGTTCAAAGTTACTCTATAGATATCATTCAATCCCTCAAGTGTGTTTAACAGATATCATCAACACAAAACTTCTCCCTAAATATTTCTCTGTGTGATCAGTGTTATTATAATCACATTCTATAGCCCCAACACTATAAAAATCTTTGATACAAGATTTTATATGTGTTACTCATTGGCATCGAAAAGTTTTTATCCAGCTCAATTCTTTGGTTGCCTCAGCTTGATGCCAATCTAAATATTATATATATATATACATTAAAATTATTTCGTAAAATGCTTCAGCTTCAAAGCTGCAGTCATGCTGGGGCACCACTGTTGACCGAGCTACACCCTTATTTGAAACCTCCTCTGATATGTGACATTTGGTCAATGAGGGAGTTTGATGCTGCTGCCCTCATCTGTGTTTCCTGCCATTAGGTAGGCTCATCTGGAACCCTTGTCAGGAAGAGATCCAGTTTTGTTTTAAAGACATTTACATCCACACCATGCAGATCTCTCAGGCATTTTGTAAGGCTACTAAAGAGCTGTGGGCCCTTGAAGTCCTGTATTTTGAGGGCAATGCTGGGATCTTTGACACTATGCAGTGGAACCCCATTCTGCAGTTTGAGTAACTTTCAATGCCAAAGTTTGGTACAAGTCCTTCCAGGATTTTCCAGATGTATATCACTGCATATGTCTCCCGCCTTTATTCCAGGGAGAAGAGTTTTAATTCTTTCAGTCTTTCCTAGTAGCTGATACGTTGCATTGAGACGGTTTTCTTAGTGTAGCTTCGTTGGATAGCTTCGAGTTCTGCCATGGATTTTATATTGTGTGGGGACCATAGTTGGGAGGAATAGTCTAAGCGGCTGAGGACGTATGCCCTCCAAACGACCATCATTGCCTTCTTTTCTCTTGTTTTGAAAGTTCGGAGGATCCATCCAGTTAGCCATCTGCATTTTATTACCAAATTAGTAATATACACTTGGAAAGATGCATCATTGTTCATGTCAATGCCCAGGTCACACACTGATTTTGATTCAGGGATTTCAATTCCTCCTGGGCCAGTGTACCCTGTCTGCATGTTGTTTAGCTTTGTGTACTGGTATCGTAGGGCCTGGAATTTTCCTGCATTAAACTGCATGTTGTTGTCCTCAGCCCACCTGTATATTACGTCCAACTCCTGTTGCAGATGTGCAATATTTCCAATATTTTGTATTGTCTGAGAGACTTTTGTGTTATCTGCATAGCTAGCAAAGGTGGCTATCTGAGCAGCCAAGGACATGTCTGGAGGGCCACTATGAATAGCACTGCCCTGTGGAATACCACTTGCTATTTGTGTTTCCTTAGAGGTGGCTCTGTTGGCCACCACTGCCTGACATCTATCTACTAGAAAGTTGTGCAGCCATTCTCCAAATTTTATTATATATATATATATATATATATATATATATATATTATATGTTATATCCAGTGTGCTCACACAATTCACAATATTGCTTCAAAATTAATTCCTTAGGTATTATCACTTGATGTTCAGTAATGTGTACATGCAGCTATTATGGTGTTCTTATTGGCAAACATTGCACAGGAATCAGCATTGATTTATTCTCCAATAGCCAGAGGTAAGCATTCCAACTTGACCAACAGCTGATGTCAGTATTAACGTTCTATGACAAATGTCCAGTCATGAAGATAAATCCCAGCAGTTCTTGTAACGGATAATAAAATATGTTTTACTGCTGTTTGAATCATTAAGGGACAAAATGATATTGGGTACCAAAATATTCACGAAATTCAAGCAAAAAGTTTATTTAACCCTTCATGAATACGATCACTTGGTAAGCAACCAAAGACAGCTCGGTAACTTGAACACATGTTCAATGTATTTCTCTTCACTACCAAAACTCCAACTGGCAGTTGGATTCAACAATACGTCCCACAATCCAACAGGCAATATATTTTGATTCTCCACACACATACATATATATAAATACACACACACACATAGAGTGGGCTTCTTTCAGCTTCCACCTACCAAATCCACTCACAAGGCTTTGGTCAGCCTGAGATTATGGAAGAAGACATTTGCCAAGATGCCATGCAGTGGGACTGAACCTGAGATCATGTACTTGGGAAGCAAAGAGTTTTACACCGCAGCATGTTTGTTTTTATTTACATGTTTTGATAGTAAATAATATATAATTTTCTGCTCAGTATACAAAACTTAAATATTTAATCATCAATTAAAAACTATTTTAAAAAACTTTTAATTTGTTTTCAGTAACTATCAAATGTTATTATTGATCATCATCATCATCATCATTTAATATTTGTTTTTCCATGCTGCCATGGGTTAGACAGTTTGACAGGATCTGGCCAGGTCAGGAGCTGCACCAGGTTCCATTGTCTGTTTTTGGCATGGTTTCTACTGCAGGATGCCCTTCCTAATGCCAATCACTTTACAGATTATACTTTTTCTGTGGCACCAGCACCAGTGTTTTTATCACATGACACCATCATCTGTGCTTTTTACATGGCAACCAAATTTGATGACTGGCACCTGTGCCAGTGGAGCGGTAACAGCACCATCCAAGCAGGATCACTGCCAGAGCAGCAGTCTCGCTCTCGTGCTGGTGGCACATAAAAAGCACCCACTACACTCTCAGAGTGGTTGGCGTTAGGAAGGGCATCCAGCTGTAGAAACTCTGCCAGATCAGATTGGAGCCTGGTGCAGCCTTCTGGCTCGCCAGTCCTCAGTCAAATCATCCAACCCATGCTAGCATGGAAAGCGGACGTTAAATGATGATGATGATGATGATGATGATGATGATGATGACCATCACCAGTGCCTTTTATGTGGCACCATCACCAGTTTTTTTTCTTATGTGGTACCAGCACTAACAAAAACCCTTCAACTAGGAGAGGGGTGTAGTATTTAGAGGCTGTGGTTTTGTGCCAGTTGAGAGATAAGGTGTAGAGGGGTCAGATATAAGTGTCTTGCTGTAGAGTAGATACACGGATACTCCAGTTGGAAAACAAAGGAAAGTGAGTTATCGAGTGACATAAAGGCAGGGATTGTTAGAGAGATGATAGCAAAGATGTGTGAGGACATGCACTTGAAGAACAATAAAAGAACTGTTAATTAATTGTTAATTAATTTTTACCACAGAAGCAAGTCAGAAACGATAACAGAATAATTTACAATATTGTATTATAACGATGTAGGAAACAGTTTCTCTGTAATTCCTTTATGTACACTCAATCACCTGTGTTTAAAGCTAGCAATATGGTTAAATCTAATTATTGCTTACTCTACAAAAGTGAAACTGCTGCATCGCAGAAAATCAACTGTTAATATATTTTTCTTTATAAATTCTTTCACATATATAACTGAAACAAGTAAAAGAATAAAAGAATAAAAGAATGTTGCAAAGAATCAGTTTCAAGTTATACAAAATTATTGGTTACTTAAGAAAAAAAAAGTATTGAGGATGACTTTTAGTTTTATTTAATCACCGTCTGAATTTAATTTAAGGTACATCTTTTATTAGTAACTTATATTGACATAGTGACAAAAAGTTACATTCAGCCAACCATCTTTGTAAATTGTATTATAATCAAATGTGTACTCAATTAGATGCTTGCTTTAAAATTCTTCGACATTTTCGATGTATGCACATGCAAATAGAAAAAGGACAGTTGTGGGTATGGTACATAGATACTAGCTTAATTGAATCAGTAAATCTTAAGTGATGAGATTATGTTAGATATGTGTTAATAAAAGACATAGTTAGGTTAAGTGTTGAATTGTAAATTAGATTATATGAGAATTGAATTTGATAGAAAATTAAGAAATAAGTTATTGAAGTGGTAGCAGAGTCATTCACACACACAGAGACACTATTACACACACACAATCACAGACACACACAGACATACGCACAATCACACACACACACATGCACAGACACAATCAAACACATACAATCACACACACACAACTTTGAATAATCTGGAGAGAAAAGATAGTGGCTGTGTGGTAAGAAGCTTGCTTCCCAACCACATGGTTCCAGGTTCAATCCCAGTGCATGCTATCTTGGGCAAGTGTCTTCTTCTATAACCTCGGGCAGACCAAAACCTTGTGAGTGGATTTGGTAGATGGAAACTGAAAGAAGCCCATCGTATATACACGCAGATGTATATGTATATATTTGTGTGCGTGTCTGTGTTTATCCCCCCAACATCACTTGACAACTGACGTTGGTGTTTGCATCCCTGTAACATAGCGGTTCAGCAAAAGAGACCGATAAAATAAGTACTAGGCTTACAAAGAATAAGTCCTAGGGTTGATTTGTTCAACTAAAAGTGGTGCTCCAGCATGGCTGCAGTCAAATGACTGAAACAAGTAAAAGAGTAAGTAACTTTCATTCTCTCCTTCTTTCTTAGTAACAGAATGATTTCACTACCTTTCTCTCACTCTCTCCCCCTCTCTCTCTTATGTTTTGGCTGTGCCTTTCTCTCCCTATTCTTCTCTTCATTTCTTTCACACGACCTGCCTCATTCCAGTGTCTCACAGAAATTACAGTAACATTTTTGCCAACTTGCTTCCTTAAGGGAATCTTTAATATATCCATAAGCTACACGCTCTCACAAATAATATTTAATTCAGTCACTATGAAATTTGTGAAATAAGTATTAAAATATAATATCATAACTTTCCTTTAATAACAATCTGGTACTTAACATCCTACACACCTAATAAATATCAAATAAACACAAAACAGTTAAATTTATGGATAATAAATAAAATGCTAAATAAACGAATCAGTTAATAAAAATGTGATTTCTTTATGTTTATTGTCCAAAGTTTTTGACAATATGTAAATTTATGTGACGTTTCAAAGAAATATCTATTTATACAACTGACATCTGAACTTTTACTCTGACATTATCTTACCTGGTAGAAGAAATATATTTTCAAACAAGTTTTACATCTCTTGAATAGAATTATAATAATGTTTAAGAATTTGAAATGTATGGGATGAAGATATCATACCATAAATCTGATGTGTTCTAGTGTTCCTCACATTCTTGATAAATGCGTCTGCTGTAATATAAATAAAGACATTTTCATGAGGTTTCATGGTTTTATTGAATTTTCTTTGGTAAGTTGTGTTGTGCAGTGATTTTGATTTATCAATCAGTAAACACCCATTTTTATCTTTACCAAATACCTGGTTATTTATGAAAATCAAAATACTGTTTCTCTTGCCACACTTGAAAATTCTTTTGGCTTTTTACTTCAATATTTGCTATGTATTTCTTGCATATTAATGATTTTCTCAAGCTTTTTCTTTTCCACCGATTCCTGAAATAAATTTAATTTTTCTTCTCTGATTTTTCAAACTATATCAATTTATCTAAATTTGATCTCTCTTTGTTTTTATAACAGTTTTTTTTTTGTATCGTTATTTTAGGATAAAAAGTATAAAATAATGTCTGCTTAGAAAAGAAACAAAGACCCATTAATTCATTCTATTCTTCTTGGTTCAGTATTTGTAAATCACTCTGGTTTCTCGCAATAAATCAGTTAAATATCTAAAATATTTAAGGGAACAATACCTCTGGAAACACCACATTTTTTTCATATCAACGGCCATGACCTAAATATCTTTTATCTTTTACTTGTTGCAGACATCAGACTGTGGCCATGCTGGGGCACCTCCTTGGAGAACTTTTAGTCTAATGAACCAATCCCAGGACTCTTTTTAAAAGTCTGGTACTTATTCTCTCGATCTCTTTTCGCTGAACCACTAAGTTAATGGGTATGAGCACACCAATACTTGTCAAGTGGTGGTAGGGGACAAACACAGACACAGACACACATATATATGCACAGACACAGACACACATATATATGCACATACACACACACAAACACACATACACACGCACATACACACACACACATAATATTTGCAAACAAACTAGAAAGGCTTTGTAAGTTACAGAGAGAAAGCTACTATGGAGGACTCATAGTATAATAATAAAGAGCTATGTTAGTGCTGATTTGTGAGTTTGATTCTGGTTAGGGTTAGCTCATCATTTTTTGGTCATTTGTTTGTATTTAAAAATTGTCATTTCAAATCAGAGAATATATATTATTATACAGTTATTATTATACTATGAGTCTTCCATAGTAGCTTTCTCTCTATAATTTACAAAGCCTTTGTAGTTTGTTTACAAATATTATATGTAGAATTAGACAGTTTAAGTATATATTCATTAAATTTGGCTGAAATTGAAGGGTGAGCATTTGGCCCAGTTGGATGTGCAAAGAGCCTTGTTAGTGTTGATTTGTGGGTTCGATTCTGGCTAGGTTTAGTTCATCATTTTCCAGTCATTTGTTTGTATTTAAAAATTGCTAAATCAGAGAATATATATTATTATGATATATTATTATACAGTTATACATACATGTGTATGTATGTGTGTGTGCGCGTATGTGTATTATACAACAGACTTCTTTCAGTTTTCATCTACCAAATCCACTCACAAGGCTTTGGCTGGTCCAAGGTGCCATGCAGTGGGGCTGAACCTGGAACCATGTGGTTGGGAAGCAAGCTCCGTACTATGCAACCATGCCTGTGTCTCTTGAATATGTTGATCAATAGATGCAGGAATGGCTGTGTGGTAAGTAGCTTGCTTACCAACCACATGGTTCCGGGTTCAGTCCCACTGCGTGGCATCTTGGGCAACTGCCTTCTACTATAGCCTCGGACTGACCAAAACCTTGTGAGTGGATTTGGTAGACAGAAACTGAAAGAAGCCCGTCGTATATATATATATGTCTATATATGTATGTGTGTGTGTATATGTTTGTGTGTCTGTGTTGAAATTTACACAAAAACAAAAGATGAAGACAAGTGTATAAACAACAAGCAGGTGTATTAGTTTGACACTTGGGAAGGGGAGAAAGTCTTTTATGTTTCAAGCCTACGCTCTTCAACAGAAAGGAGCATGAGGAAATAAAAAGAAAGGGAATAAAAAAACTTGTGGATTTAGCAGTCAATCATGGCGACATATATATATATATATATATATATATATATCTGAAGCCAGTATGCTCCGTTGGATGTGTAATGTCAATGTGAATACCCGTCAGAGTGTAAGTATCTTGAGAGAAAAGCTGAACATTAGAAGCATCAGTTGTGGCGTGCAAGAGAGACGATTGCGCTGGTATGGACATGTGGTGAGAATGGAGGAGGATAGCTGCGTGAAAAAGTGCCACACCCTAACAGTTGAGGGAACCCGTGGAAGAGGTAGGGCCAGGAAGACCTGGGCTGAGGTGGTGAGGCAAGACCTTCGTACATTGGGCCTCACCGAGGCGATGACTACTGACCGAGACCTTTGGAAATGTGCTGTGCGTGAGAAGACCCGGCAAGCCAAGTAAGATCGTTGCAAGTGCCCCTGGACTGGTTCTTGTGCGGGTGGCACATGAGATGCACCATTTTGAGCGTGGCCGTTGCCAGTACCGCCTGATTGGCTCCTGTAGGATTTTCGAGCGAGATCGTTGCCAGCGCCCCTGGACTGGCTTGTGCGGGTGGCACATAAAAGACACCATTTCGAGTGTGGCCGTTTATGTGCGGGTGACACGTAAAAGCACCCACTACACTCTCTGAGTGGTTGGCGTTAGGAAGGGCATCCAGCTGTAGAAACTCTGCCAAATCAGACTGGAGCCTGGTGTTGCCATCCGGTTTCACCAGTCCTCAGTCAAATCGTCCAACCCATGCTAGCATGGAAAGCGGACGTTAAACGATGATGATGATGATGATGATGATGATATCTGTAAACTAATTGATTCTGTTATTATCATTTTTAATTGTTACACTAGATAATAATAGAGTCAATGATATCTTCACAAGTATTTTTTCTCCTGAATTATTTGCTCTGTATTGAAATCATGTGTGTGTGTGTATCTATATATATGTATACTATCATTATTATTATTATTATCATTATTATTATTATTATTGTTATTATTATTATTATTATTATTATTTAGTAACTTGATTAGAATCATTTACTTATTACCAATATTTTAAGTAGTATAATACTAAAGATTTATTAATCTAAAAATATACTGTGAGTAAATTATCTTATAATTGCATTTATTTAAATTCTATTATATTATATTATATTATATTATATTATATTATATTATATTATATTATATTATATTATAATTCTATATTGGTTGTCATTATCTTAAACAGTTAGTAGGTTTTAAATTTGTGAAAATTATAATTATAATCATAATTATAAATTTATCTTTTATTTTACTTTTATTTTATAGATATATTTATTTTTATACATACTTATATGACTATATATGCTAGTATATAGGTATATATATGTATATCAGGGTATATGTATGTATATGTCTGTGTGTGTGTGTGCTGATGCCAGACACCACTAACTGGCCCCCATACCAGTGGCACATAAAAAGCACTATCCAAACATGATCGATGCCAGGCCCACCTGAGTGGTTCCTGTGCTGGTGGCATATAAAAAGCATACACTACACTCCCAGAGTGGTTGGCATTAGGAAGGGCATCCAGCTGTAGAAACATTGCCAGATCAGATTGGAGCCTGGTGCAACCACTGGCTCTCCAGATCTCAGTCAAACCATCCAACCCATGCTAGCATGAAAAACGGACATTAAACGATAATGATGATGATGATGATACATATATATATATATATATCCATGTATGTATGTATGTATGTATGTATATGTACTGATATCCGTATATATGTATATATATATGTTAACTCATTTCCATTGATTATCTTTAATTTTTTGTATATTTAGTTAAATGAATACTTATATGTATCATGTGTTATTTATATACATAAATGGCAATTTCTGTCTGTTTGTGGCTGTGTGTTTGTGAATTTGTTACTTTAACTCAGCTTGAAAATATTTGTGCATATATCTAGATGCGCTTGTGTAAATTGTGTGTGTGTGTGTGTGTGTGTGTGTGTGTGTGTGTGTGTGTGTGTGTGTGTGTGTGTGTGTGTGTGTGTGTGTGTGTGTGTGTGTGTGAAAGAACACAGAAAACCTCAGTGATATTTCAGTATATGCCTTCCTACAGCTGTTTCAATAAACCTCACATGATTTAATCTGTAATCATGATGTGATGTAAGGATTATTAAAACAGCTGTAGGAATGAATATACATTGAAATATCACTAATACGCTGAAGTATATGCTATGACATTTGCTGTTTTGCATTTTACATGTGATTTTAGGTGTTTGACACAGTAAACTATATTATGTCTTGATGTAACTGGTTATTTGCCCTGCATTTAAAGCACATCATTGTACTTCGTGTATGTGTGCACATATGCATTTTGTGTTTATTTTCACTGTATGTATAACATATCTAATTTCCTATGCTATTAGATAGAGAGCATATTAAATGATGTTGATGTTGACAATAATGATGTACTTATATAAATTAGGCACACAGCCTTCAGGTGACAATTTTCTTTAGTTATCCATTATATTTATTGTTATTATTATTATTGTTATTCATATTATCATTTATTGTCTTTCTCTATTCTATTTAGTTGTAGATGTTTTGTCTCATTGTTCTCATATTTAATGGCCGCTATTCTGAAGATGTTTCCCCTTTTCTTTGAAAGTTTTCTATCTTTTACATATGACATCTAGTTTTGTTTTTATCTATCTGAATTACTTTTCAAGGAAATGCATTCCATAATACAACAGAATTTCTTTGCCAGCCATAAAAGAAATGCAAACTATATTAACAAAAAGAAACATCCAAGAATTTTCAGAAGACTTTCATTTCTAATCTAGTTTGTAATGGTTTACCAATTCCAATGCATTTTAGTTTACGTTGACCTTTGGATAATTTCCTGTTTTCAATTATATTATATTCTTTCTTCCAAACTGGATGGTATGTATGTTCATGACAATGCTTCCATAGGGTATGTATTTCAAAACACCTTTTTCTAAATTTCTTTGTTTGTGCACATATAGGCTTTCATATTTATTACCATATATATACAGTTACTCTGCTTTTATTTGTGTGCAAGTGTGTGTGTTTGCATGTGAGGAAATGTAATGCATAGATGTGTGTAATTGTGTTAAATTTCCATATGCATTGTTTTTATGTAAATATTTGTGCATAAATCCATGGCCATTTTGTATGAATATGCATGCATAGATTTGTATATGTAATCTTTCTGAAGTATCTGAAGTGGCTGTCATGTATGTGGATGTATGTATATGTATATGGATGTGTGTACATATGCATGCAACTGTGTGTATGTTTATGTACTTGTATATATGTACATGTATATGTACACATACATACATATATATATATATATATATATATATATATATATATACACACACACAATTATATAAACATATATATAGATTACATATGTAAATATATATACTTACATATATATGCATATATGTATGTATGTATGTGCATATAATATGTTGGCATGCACACACACACATATGCAAAATCCTGCAGTTGAGCATGTGAAAGCACATGCATATGCTCAACACAGGCATGCACACATACACGCAAACTAACACATGTACACACTTGTTCCTTACCTCTTTCTCTTTCTCATGCATGCACACAAACTAACACACACATATAAACACACACACACTTACACGCACAGAAACACAAACACACACATAGTCACACACACACACACACACAAACACACACACACACACACAAACACACACACACACAAATACACACACATATACACACATACGTATGTACATAGTGAGTGAGAGAGTAGATATGGAAGGTTGAAGATCGGTATGAATAAATTACATTCACATCTTGAATATAATCCATTGGCTTTAAGATGTATAAGACATTAAAAGAATTATTAGATCGGTTGGCAGAGAAGGTTTTATTTTCACTGATCAAACATCCTGTAGTATGAGGCATGTGCAAAACTATGAAGGCCACATTAGAGTCAAGCTTGAGCAATGACTAAAGGAGATTCATCATCTAAAAAGCAAACATATTCTAAGCAGATTCTAGAATGTCAGTTTTTAACCTTTCACCAACAGAAGCCATTTTAGCAAAACCATAATTATACTTCCTAAGCCATCACCAGCATTGTCTTTTAATGTTTAGGGTCCATGCCAGCATTGGCTGGATGGTTCAAAAGGGTCCAGTCCAGCAGGTGAGGGGACTACATTGTGTTCCAGCATCTGCTTTGGGTGATTTAGCAGCTAGATGCTCTTTCTAATGCCAAACACTTTACAGAATTTACTGCTTGCTTCTTTCATGGCACCAGTACTGGTAAGATCACCATGTAGTTTGCAACACAAAGATCTCTTTGACTGAGTGGAGCTGCGGTAGAGAGGGAGAGGTTAAAGTATGACAGAAGGGGCCAGAATCCCTTTATTCTTTTATTCTTTTACTTGTTTCAGTCATTTGACTAAGGTGAGTGGACTGAGTGCTTTTTATATGGCACCAGCAAAGGTGTGGTCAGGTTGGACAAGGTTTTCTACACCTGGATAGCCTTCCAAATGCCAACTACTTGACAGTGTGGACTGGATGCTTTCTAAGTGGTACTAGCACATGTGAGGTCAGTTTAGGCAAGGTTTTTACAGCTGCTGGCCCTTCGAAATGCCAACCACTTTACAGTGTGGACTGGGTGCTTTTTAAGAGGCACCTGTAGTGGCAGGGTCACCAAGTAACTATGCAAAACAAAGAGTCTTTGAGAGGGAAGGGAGCATTGGAGGAAGGGATCTTGTGTCAGACGATGCAAAGTTCAAGTGTGAGAGAGAGACAGAAACAGATGCCTTACTGTAGAGGAGGTCCATGGTCACTCAGCCAGAGTGAGAGAGAGAGGAAAAGGAAGAGAGGGAGAGAAAGAGTGGGAAAGATTGCATGAGTTAACAAGAATGAGGGCAGAAACAGGTGTGTTGCTGAAGTGGAGGGACATGGCTACCTAGAGAGAGAGGGACAGGTAACAAGAAAGCAGTGTGCTGCTGTAAAGGAGATACATAGTTACCTAGCCAGGGCCCCATTTAATTCCTTCTAACTCAAGCAAACACGGAAAAGTCAATGTTAAAATGATGATGACGAATGGTGTAGAATGATCATGTCTACATTCTCATTCTTATTTAACCCCCAGAAAGGTTTCAGGATATTTAAATTTAGTTTGTTTCTCCAGATTTGAGCTGGTTCATACATGAAAAGATATCTATTTTAGAATTGAATTCATTTAAAAACTTTTCTAAATAGTGTATTTGTAATTGCTAATAAAGAAATGTTTTGTTAACAGTTGCTGTTAGATAAAAGAAGAGTTTACAGCTGCAAATAATATATTACTTTTCTTTTTCCTTCATTCAACAAGAAAACAGGAAATGATGCAATTTTGTTAGAAATGATGAAACAAACACAGAAGTGATAATGTCCTTCACATGCTGGAAATCAAGACAGGAAATGTTCTGCAGCAAAAGAGATCAAAAGAAAATGTATTTATTGAATTATTGGAAGTCATATGTTAAGTTCCTTTGAAAAGTGAAGCTGAAAAGAAATACCATAGCTAATTTTGATATATTACATTTTGGAGTCACTTCTTTTACGACAGAAGCTAAATTGAGAGTTGCTTTCATAATGGTTATTCTATACGTACTCACCATCTGCCTATAAATATACCAAGTTAACCTATGTATGTTAATTATCTTTTAATAAAGTTCACTGTAAGTGAATATCAATGCAAGGACTATTGTTCTTATATCAATGTAGTGTAGTGTCTTTGGCTGCAATGAAAGTGAAACATTGAAGTGCCTTGATGTGGTCATCCATCAAAGGACAGAGGTGCTCTGAATGCAGTAAAACAACTGCTGTAGTGTTTGTGCTACTATAAAATATTACAGTTCCATGTGGGACAAATAGTAGCCCAACAAGCAGGGGACACTTTGTAGCAAAAACTCAAACTAAGTGACCAGATTGGGAATATCACAGTTTCTTAATGATCAAGCATGGGTGTGTGTGGTGAGAAGCTTGCTTCCCAGCCCACATGGTTCCAGGTTCAGTCCTACTGTTTGGTACCTTAAGCCAGTGTTTTCTACTACTATAGTCCCAAGTTGACCAAAGCCTTGTGACTGGATTTGCTAGACAGAAACTGAAAGAAGCCTGCCCTAAATATGTGTGCGTGTGTATATAAGATATATGTGTGTGTGTGTGTGTGTGTGTGTATGAGAAATTATAGAAGGAACAATGAAATAAATATCCTTCGATTTAGCTCGCAATGAGTACTTCTTAATGCAGTCCATATATTGTGAAGTATACTTAAAAATCATACTTTATAAGATAATTTAACTTTATATATATATATATATATATATATGTGTGTGTGTGTGTTTGAATGTATGGATGTATGTATGCATGTATGTTTGTGTGTGTCTGCATGCATGTCTTTGTGTATATGTTCGTCCCTCACCACCTTTTGACAACTGATGTTGGTTTGAGCATGTTCTAATAACTTAGCAGTTCAGTGGAAGAAACTGATAGAATATGTACCAGGCTTTTTTTTTTTTTTTAAACAGTACTGGGGTCAGTTTGTTTGATTAAAGAAACCCTTCACAGTGCTGCCCCAGCATGATTGTAGTCCAATGATTGAAACAAGTTGCAGATACCGATGATTCCTCACTGTTCATTCCTAAGGGTTGTAACATAGTTTCTTAACAATTATACATGGTAAAGATTTTAGAGCAGAGACCTACCAACCCTTAAAATAGGGCAGGAGCCATGTTTCTCTTCTTTCAGTAAGATACCTGTCCCTAAAACTCTATCATACTTCAGTCTCTCAACACCTGACAAAGATCCACTTTTCTCAATACTGCACCCCCATTCAGTTGCAGGAGGTTTGCTCTTGTAGGTCACTTGGTGGCATCTCTAGTTCTCAGGTCATGAAGAATGCAACTCTAGTGTGTTCCGAAAGTCACTGATGACTTTCAATTTTTGATAACTTCCTTAACTT
Organism: Octopus bimaculoides; assembly: GCF_046866305.1. Classification (NCBI taxonomy): domain Eukaryota; kingdom Metazoa; phylum Mollusca; class Cephalopoda; order Octopoda; family Octopodidae; genus Octopus; species Octopus bimaculoides. The sequence continues at coordinate 190,754,982 of NC_142928.1, read as the reverse complement.
TATAAATAAATACACGAAATTTTGATACAATATAAAGGACATAATGGAAATTAATATGCACAAGTCAAATTTTGCAATACCCCTACATCACAGATGAAAAATGACATCACTTAAATAGCAGCCATTTTCGGCTTCGCACACCCATGCTCTTTCCAAAATTTGCACCATAACATCCTCAAGAGTTTCAGACCCCACTTCTCTGATTACTCTATTGTTGTTCTTCAGTTGCAACACGGTCTCTGGTTTGTAGACGTAAACCCTCTCTTTCAGCTATCCATGACTGAGACCTTTCTTGTGCCTGGCCATTCAAAGTAGACCCCACACATGGTTCCAGCAAGATGGGGGCAACTGCTCATACTGCAAGAGAAACAATGCAGTTGCTACAGCAATACTTTAAAGAGAGAGAAATCTCCCACTACGGCAATGTCATCTGGCCTTCACATTCCCCAGGCTTGACTAGCCCAGATTTTTTCTTGTGGGGATACCTGAAAGAGAGGGTTTATACCAACAAACCAGAGACCCTGGTGCAACTGAAGGAGAACATCAATAGAGAAATCAGAGAAGTAGGGTCTGAGCTCTTGAGGGTATTATGGTGCAAGTTTTGGAAAGAGCACAGGCATGTGAAGCCGAAAATGGCTGCCATTTAAGTAACGTCATTTTTCATATGTGATGGAGTGGTGTTGCAAAATTTTGACTTGTGCATATTAATTTCTATTAGGTTCTTTATATTTTATCAAAGTTTCATGCATTTATTTGTAAAGTTAAGGAAGTTATTAAAAATTGAAAGTCATCAGTGACTTTTGGTTACACCCTGTACTATACTCAGTAAAGTGGATGGGGTTTAGGAAGCATATCCAGCCATAGAAACCATGCTAAAGCAAGATATTGGGAACTCAACCCCGTCTATAACAACGAAGACGTCAGCAGTGACGATAATGGTAGTGGTGGTGACGGTGGTGGTATAGGGAATATTTTTACACTTCGATCACAGCATTGTGAATTGCATGTTACAGAGATTATATTACACGATGTATTGTTGACAGAATGATGTAAACACCTGACCTTCAAAGGACTTCACAGAAGTTCACAAAAGGATTTCGTAGGAACAGGGCCATCTGTAGCTTTGGTTATTAGAAAGATGTTCATTTATACATTTGACATTTCGATTTTGTAAAGAAGTTCTGTGCTGACTCTCAGCATGCTAAATTTCTCTCAGGTGTCCCTCAGACATCTTAGCATTTTCTAAAATGAAGGGCATATTTCAATAATGTAGTCCGAGATATGCTATGTCTCAAAATAAGGTCCATGAAACATACCTGGAATGTCTTTGCTTACGTGTCTGCAGGGTCAAGAGTGACCTGAAGCTAAACATTGTCATCATGGTCGTTGTTTTAATGTCCACTTTTCCATGCTTGCAAAAGCCACATGGAATCCATTGACACAGATTATCTATGGCTGGATGCTCTTCATGTCACCAACCCTCATCGGTTTCCAAGCAAAGTAGTCTTTCCTCATGGCTAGACATGTTTTTCATGGAAGATTCAAAACAAATGACACAACTTGTATTTTGCAGATAGATAGATAGTTTAGTACCCTGGGCAAGACACTTGCCCAGGGTACCAAACCGTCCACCTCATGCTGGCATGGAAAAACAAACATTACATGATGATGATGATAATGATGGTGATGCTATGTATGTATATATGTGTGCATGTGTGTTTGTATGTATGTATATGATGGATTTTTATTCAGTTTTTATCTACCAAATGTACTCGCAAGGTCTTGGCTGGCCTGGGGTTCTAGTAGAAGAGATTCTTTTGTCTTTTTCTACTCAAGGCACAAGATGCAAAATTTTGGGGGAGGGGGCCAATCAATTAGATCAATTCCAGTACACAACTGGTACTTAACTTATCAACTCCGAAAGGATGAAAGGCAAAGTTGACATTGGTGGAATTTGAACTCAGAACGTAAAGACAGATGAAATACTGCTTAGCATTTTGTTAAGCATGCTAACGTTTCTTATTTCTTTACTGCCCACAAGGGGCTACACACGGAGGGGACAAACAAGAACAGACAAATGGATTAAGTCGATTATATCAACCCCAGTGTGTAACTAGTACTTATTTAATCAACCCCAAAAGGATGAAAGGCAAAGTCAACCTCGGCGGAATTTGAACTCAGAACACAGTGGCAGACGAAATACCGTTAGGCATTTCGCCCGGCGTACTAACGTTTCTGCCAGCGTGCTAACGTTTCTGCCAGCTCGCTGCCTTAGTAGAAGAGATTTTTGAAATCAAAATGACAAAGTTGAGAAACAAGCTTGTTGAGCACTTAAACCATTCTTCTGCCTAAAAATTTCATCAGCCAAACCAAAAAGGAAACAGCAAAGTACAAAATGGGAAAATGATGATATCATAGTAGATATCACATCAAAACATGAATCAATTAAGAATGGGGAGGCCAAAAAACATTGTATTTCAAGATCTAATACATGTATGACTTGTATTTAGAATTATTTTTTCTGGCCATTCTTAACTCAGTGAAATATTTCTTTTCAATTTTATTACACAATATTTCAAATATGAAAGATTTTCAGTATGTAATTTGATAAAAATATTATAAAACAATATTCTTTAGAAGTTTATTCTTAGGGGTTTTTTTTCTTTTTTTAGCACTTTACACTTGTTATAGAAAACACTTTAACACAAAGTAGTAAGAAGTTTACACACTTTGATCTGTAACAAAATGAAATGGAAATAGAAAATAGTTTTTTTGTCTATTATATACTCCATTAAACTTTTAAACTTTAACTTTTTAACTATGAATAAAAATAATTAGATATAATAGCCATATATATATATATATATATATATATATGCATGTGTATGTATGTATGTACATACATACATATATATATATATATATATCATCATCATCATCATCATCGTTTAACGTCCGTTTTCCATGCTGGCATGGGTTGGACGGTTTGACTGAGGTCTGAAGAGCCAGCAACTGCACCAGGCTCCAATCTGATCAAGCAAAGTTTCTACAGCTGGATACCCTTCCTAACACCAACCACTCCGAGAGTGTAGTGGGTGCTTTTATATGCCACCAGTATGGGGAGCCAGTCAGGCAGCACTGCCGATAACCCACGCATGAATGGTTCTTACTGTGCCATCAGCATAGGAGCCAGTCAGGTGGCATTGGCATCGGCCACAACTACAATTCCATTTTTGATTTCAATCTGATTGAGATTCTGATTGGAATTTGATTTTGATTTTTGATGCATTGTGTCTGCAGTTAGACGACATAAGACTGCTATTGCTGAGTTTAGAGCTCCACATAGATTATTATCATCATCCAGTCTGCTTCCATTAGAATGGTTTGGTTAAAGCTATACTTAGTAGAATTACTAGTTATAATATACAGATCTAATATAGGAGAAATTGTGATAAACACAGGTTTATATCATTTGATTCCTATTTACATTTCACTCTTGTGGTTATTTGCATTCTCTGTAGCAGATGTTTCAGGTGCCTTTAAATACTGAACTACAACAGTACATCAGTAGAACACTTTATTGCATTATTTCCTTGATTAACTGATGTAATTCAGCATCCAATTGCGTTTGAACCATCCTCTACAAAGAATGCAAATAACCACAAGACTGAAACATAGACAGGCAACAAATGATATAAAGTTTTTATCATCATATAATCATCATATGTATGTTCTTGTCTGTTTTTAATTATTTAAATTCTTAAGGCATGAGCTGGCAAAATCGTTAGCACACCGAGCGAAATGCTTAGCAGTATTTCGTCTGTCTTTACATTCTGAGTTCAAATTCCGCCGAGATCAACTTTGCCTTTCAGCCTTTCGGAGTTGATAAATTAAGTACCAGTTGTGTGCTGGGGTCGATCTAATCGATTGGTCCCCTCCCAAAACATTTTGGGCCTTTTGCCTAGAGTAGAAAAGAAATATTTTGGTAACTCCAAGGCAGCGAGCTGGCAGAAACTTTAGCACACTGGGCAAAATACTTAGTGATATTTCCTCTGTCTTTATGTTCTGAGTTCAAATTCCGCCAAGGTTGACTTTGCCTGTCAGCCTCTTGGAGTTGATAAATTAGGTACCAGTTATGTACTGGAATTGATCTAATCGACTGCCCCCACTCCTCCAAAATCTCGGACTTTGTACCTAGAGTAGAAAAAAATTATTTAAATTCTTTCTCTGAGTAAGTAACTGCTTTCTAACCAAGATGCAAAACTCCATCACTGAAATGTAGATAACAAAAGCGAAGACACATTTTAAGCTTGAGAAAAGACTTGCATAATTTTACTCTTCCCCTTACAGATTATATTTATAATGTGAAAGTTAGTTGATTTTATTTTCTGAAAAACCCTAGCTTATATACATTGTCAGGTATTTACTCACAAAACCAGATTCACCAATTATTATTAATATAGATGTAAATTTATAATTTGAATATAGAAGCTGGAGGTTTTAAATCAGTTGTTCATAGTTATCCTCTTTCTCTTTGATTTTCAAAGAGATATTCAGATCAACAGGACAGCTGACCTCTCTGATGATACATATACATATTTTTTTGTCTGTCCCAAACAACAATATCTGCCATTATGCTTACACTTGTCAAATGTTTTGGAGAGAATGTTCCAGTAGTATTCTTTGTACTGGTATTTGTGTACATATTCAGTTGTAGGGGAAGTCTCTGTTTCTATTCTGAGACAATGGAAATTGTAGCTGTGGCCCATGCCAGTGCCGCCTGACTGGTTCCCATGCTGGTGGCATGCAATAAGTACCATTCATGCATAGGTCATTGCCAGTGCTGCCTGACTGGCTCCCTGTGCCAGTGGTATGCAAAAAGCACCGTCTGAACATGGTCCATGCCAGCTCCCGCCCCGACTGGTTCCTGTGCCAGTGGCACGTAGAAACCACCACCCAAATGTGGCCGATGCCAGTGCCGCCTGACTGGCTCCCATGCCAGTGGCACGTCAAAAGCACCCACTACACTCTGCTGAGTTGTTGGTGTTAGGAAGGGCATCCAGCTGTAGAAACTTTGCCCAATCGGATTGGATTCTGGTGCAGCCTCCTGGCTTGCCAGTCCCCAGTCAAACCATCCAACCCATGCCAGCATGGAAAACGGACGTTAAACGATGCTGATGGTGATGATGATGATGATGATGATGATGATGACGACGACAGAGTTAGTATTGGGTAGCACAAAAGGCCTTCTCTCTTCTCGTCCCTCCTGTCGTCTAAGAGTTCTAAAAGCAAAGACAGAAGTAGCCCAGAGGAATTCCACCTGGAACTGATCAAGGAATGAATAAATGTGAACTTATGAAGACATAATCTACCTTACATAGAACTAATGTCTCTGACCAAAATGGTTACAACCTCCAAGACATCCTGGATCTGAGGCCTCTGACCTCTCAGCAATGTGTAAATTGAAGTGTCATGACTTAAAATATGGCAACAGACAAGCATCCAGGAGTTATGTCCTGGATGTGACCCAGCCCTTTAAAGTGTAAGAAGTTAAGGGCCAAAACGCTTTACTGAGATGGGTTTCTTCACAAAAAACCTTCTGCTGTTCAGCTCACCCAAGACTTTTTTACTACCTGTCACAGGTGATAATAATTATGGATATTCCACAGCTCCAGTTAATGAAGAATTATATTTTAAAGTGTATCTTCTTGAATTTTCTAACCTCATTTTAAAACAAGATGCATATTTTTCCCTCAAGACAAAAGTTCGTTTACAAAAATGCTTGTTTGGTTTTACATTAATTATGAATATATATAAACGAATCAACTCCAAGTGTACAAATCTTTTTGATCTTCCACTAATTAAGTGAATAAAGGTGTGTTTTTTTGAGTGGATTTACTTCAAAAGCAACATAATTATATCTAGTTAAAAGAAAATGAGACTTTATTTTGTTATGTAAGATTCCATTTGATTCTGTTCATAGTACATCTGCTACGTGTGTGTATTTATATATGTAAGTGTGTGTGTGTGTGCACGTGTGTGCATGTATGTATTCCGGTGTTAATTCTACATTAGGACTGTTGAGCATTTTCTATACACTTCAGATCCTGTCAAATAATCCAGCTCAGGCCAGCATGCAAAACATGTTTAAAATGGTGTTGAGGGGTTGGGGATGAGGGTGATGATGATAATGATTACGATGATGACGACGAGGGCGATGACAATGACGACGACGACGGCGATGACGATGACGACGACGACGGCGACGACGATGGTGATGATCATGATGAGAGATGATGACAATAATAACGGCAATGACAATGACAGCGACAGCAATGACAGTGGTGGCGGCACCTGTGGTGGTGGTGGTGGTGGTGGTGGTCGCAGTGGCGGCGGCGGCGGCGGCGGCGATGACGACGATGGTGACAAAAACAACAACAACAATTCCTCTCTTCAGATCATTGTTATTTGAAACACCAAAGCAAGCCTTGATTTTTTTTTTTTTTTTTTTGCCGAAAAGCCGGGTGGATGTACTTTTGTTTGCATCTCCACGGGCTGACCACTTGATAAGTAACATTCTGTTCACAATGGTAACATAATAAGAATTATCATCATCAAAGAATGCAGCAGAATGGATGTCACTGAGAGCAAGAATCACCAAATTGAAATTGATAGCTAACAAGTATTTTGCATGAGGTCCTTTGAGAATGCTGAACCTGGTAGCATAAACTAGTCTTGCTACTGGATTAAATTTAGTTTTAAGTACTCATCTTCTTGATTATTTTTTTAATGGACTTCTTTGAAAATGAATTTCTTCAGCTTATATTTGCAGAGAGTCTACTCAAATATGTCTTCATCATTTTCATTTCAATGAGTATTTTAATCATTTACTTCAATACATGTATGGCTTCACTTACTTGATGAGATTAAATGGTGGTAATGCATTGTTTTCTTCTCTCTGTATCCATCTCTACAAACCTCTTATAGCTTGTTAATCTGAAAGATAACTTTACTTACAGTAAATCTTCTGTAAATGTAAGCTTTTAGAATAGAACATATACCACTGACCTAGAATTACACATTAACTAATAGACATGACCGTGTGGTAAGGAGCTTGCTTCCCAGCCACATGTTTCAGAGTTCAGTCCCACAGGATGGCACCTCAGGCAAGTATCTACTACTATAGCTTCAGGCCAACAAAAAGCTTTGTGGATTTGGTAGACAGAAACTGAAAGATGCCCATTGTATGTGTATATATCATTGCTCTCATGCAAAAGTGTTGTAAGTTCAAAACATTGTTTTTTTTCAGAAAGCAAAAAAGATAGTTTCACCAGGCACAGGAGTGGCTGTGTGGTAAGTAGCTTGCTTACCAACCACATGGTTCAGGGTTCATTCCTACTGCGTGGCATATTGGGCAAGTGTCTTCTACTATAGCCTCGGGCCGACCAAAGCCTTGTGAGTGGATTTGGTAGATGGAAACTGAAAGAAGCCCATCGTATATATATATATATATATATGTATATGTATGTATAAGTGTGTGTGTGTTTGTGTGTCTGTGCTTGTCCCCCCAACATTGCTTGACAACCGATGCTGGGTGTCCCCGTAACTTAGCGGTTCAGCAAAGGAGACTGATAGAATAAGTACTAGGCTTACAAAGAATAAGTCCTGGGGTCGATTTGCTCAACTAAAGGCGGTGCTCCAGCATGGCCACAGTCAAATAACTAAAACAAGTAAAAGAATAAAAGAATAAAAAATTCCATAGCAAAACTGTTGTACTACACTTTGACAATTTTTGATATCTTGGCATCTGAAGCATCTATTGCAATCAAAAATAAATATTGAAAAAAAAAGCATCTGGTCAAATTTGGACATACAGCAGTTTAACATAATACCAATGATATATCAGGTCCCATAAGTTCTGTCCGAACAGAAATTTTGAAAATTAAAGGTGTCTATTAATTTCCTGCATGTCTGTGTATACATACATATATACATACATACATACATATATATATATATATATATACATATATATATATATATATTTTATATAAAGGGCATTAACTGTGTAGTAATGCCTCACGCTTCGGGGGACTAAATAAGTCAAAAACTACCAAAAAATAAGCAACATATTTACTGAAAGCGAGGGAATGCAGCTTTCAAAATTCATCTCTTAAAAACATGAAAAAATGATGAATTTTTTTCATTACGAAATTTTTTTCATTATTTTTTTCATTATGAGGTTTTTTCACGCTGACTACTTGATAAATTCTTATAAAGAATTTATCTTATATTATATTATATATATATATATATATATATATATATATATATAACGTTGACCACTACGTGGACATTTAACGTGCTAGAAGAAGATCACATGTTGTGTCTAAGACTTAATAGTTCTCACTGTCTTGCCCGCATACGGTTTGGTATTTCGCTGAATTTCTTTTGAGAACTATTAGGTCTTAGTAGACACAACATGTGATCTTCTTCTAGCACATTAAATGTCCACGTAATGGTCATCATTATATATAAACATATACATTAATCTCCTAAGATCTCGGATATTTTTTCTGAATCTCTGACTCTTTCAATGTGCTAGCTTCCTGGTAATAAATCGATATTAATTAATATCTGATTTTTTACCCTATGTTTTAATTTTATATATATATATATATATATATATCAGGTCATCCCATCAGTTTTGTCCGATTTTACCTTTTTTAAAATTGAATGACATTTAAAAGTATTTTATAATGTCTAATGGAATTAAAAATTAATTTTTATGCATTTGTGTACATTTAAACTAATTAAACATCATTTTTATGCATTTGTGTACATTTAAACTAATTAGATATTATTTTACAGAATAACAGAATTAAAATTTCTTTTATTAAAACTCTTTCTAACATTGAAGTATCCAAAGAGCAGCAAGTTAGTTTTTGTTTGTGGCAGATGTTCAGGTGCAATAAAGACTGCAAACAAACAGGAAACAACTTCTATCTCATTCCAGGGTGAAAAACTAGAGGTAGTCGATAGCTTCCGCTATCTGGGCGACCAAGTTAGTAGTGGGGGTGGGTGCGCTGAAAGTGTAGCTGCTAGAATAAGAATAGCCTGGGCAAAGTTTAGAGAGCTCTTACCCCTGCTGGCGACAAAGGGACTCTCACTCAGAGTAAAAGGCAGACTGTATGACGCATGCGTACGAACAACCATGCTACATGGCAGTGAAACATGGGCTGTAACTGCTGAGGACATACGTAAGCTCGCAAGGAATGAAGCCAGTATGCTCCGTTGGATGTGTAATGTCAATGTGAATACCCGTCAGAGTGTAAGTATCTTGAGAGAAAAGCTGAACATTAGAAGCATCAGTTGTGGCGTGCAAGAGAGACGATTGCGCTGGTATGGACATGTGGTGAGAATGGAGGAGGATAGCTGCGTGAAAAAGTGCCACACCCTAACAGTTGAGGGAACCCGTGGAAGAGGTAGGCCCAGGAAGACCTGGGCTGAGGTGGTGAGGCAAGACCTTCGTACATTGGGCCTCACCGAGGCGATGACTACGGACCGAGACCTTTGGAAATGGGCTGTGCGTGAGAAGACCCGGCAAGCCAAGTAAGATCGTTGCCAGTGCCCCTGGACTGGTTCTTGTGCGGGTGGCACATGAGATGCACCATTTTGAGCGTGGCCGTTGCCAGTACCGCCTGACTGGCTCCTGTAGGATTTTCGAGCGAGATTGTTGCCAGTGCCCCTGGACTGGCTTGTGCGGGTGGCACATAAAAGACACCATTTCGAGCGTGGCCGTTTTCGTGCGGGTGACACGTAAAAGCACCCACTACACTCTCTGAGTGGTTGGCGTTAGGAAGGGCATCCAGCTGTAGAAACTCTGCCAAATCAGACTGGAGCCTGGTGTTGCCATCCGGTTTCACCAGTCCTCAGTCAAATCGTCCAACCCATGCTAGCATGGAAAGCGGACGTTAAACGATGATGATGATGATGATGATAATGCTTTATGAGTACAAAAAAAACTCTGCAGCCGAAGTGACTCGAAACATACACTCAGTTTATGGGAAAGAATGCTTGAATGAAAGAACTTGCAGAAGATTGTTTGCAAAATTCAGAAGTGGAGATTTCGGACTTGAAGATGAAGATTGCACCGGACGTCCAGTTGAGTTTGATGATAAGCTACTTGAGGCATTACTTGAAGAAAATCCTGCATTATCAGTTGAAGAATTGGCAATAAAGCTTAGTTCAAACCATACAACTGTTCATCGTCATCTTCAACAACTTGGAAAGGTTTCTAAACTTGGAAAATGGGTGCCTCATGGATTGTCCGAAAGCAACCGCAAATCCAGAGTTGACATCTGCTCTTCTCTCCATTCTTGCGAACTCGTTTCACCCTTTTTTAATAGACTTGTGACTGGTGACAAAAAATGGATCTTCTATCGAAATGTTAAACGTCGTAAACAGTGGCTTGGTAAAAGGGGAAAGCTCAACCACAACCAAGAAGGGAACTTCATGGGAAAAAGGTTCTTCTCTCTATCTTGTGGGATTGCAAAGGGGTAATTCACTTTGAATTGTTACCACCTAATGCAACAATCAATGCTCAAGTCTACTATCAGCAATTAGAACGTTTGAACCAAGCTTTGAAGAAAAAAGACCTGCTTTAGTGAATCAAAAAGGAATGATGTTTCATCAGGACAATGCGCAACCCTACACTGCAACGATCACATCACAGAAGATCGAAGAGCTTGGTTGGGAAAAAATTCCTCATCCACCTTATTCTCCCGACCTTGCTTCTTCAGACTACCATTTGTTTCGTAGTTTACAGAATCATTTGGGAGACATAACTTTCACAAGCCAGGAAGATGTCGAAACTGACATTTTAGAGTTCTTCACTTTGAAACCAAAAGAGTTTTACATTGATGGGATTAAAAAGCTTGTAAATAGATGGAAGGAAGTCATAGATAATCAGGGAAAGTACATTGATGATTAAATTTCAATTAAATATGACATTTGATCACTTGTTTTCTTTATTAAAAATTCGGACAGAACTTAGGGGATGACCTGATATATATATATATATATATATATATATATATATATATATATATATATATATATATATATATACATATATACATATAAACCTTTGACATCATCATCATCATCGTCGTTTAACGTCCGCTTTCCATGCTAGCATGGGTTGGACGATTTGACTGAGGACTGGTGAAACCAGATGGCTACACCAGGCTCCAGTCTGATTTGGCAGAGTTTCTACAGCTGGATGCCCTTCCTAACGCCAACCACTCCGAGAGTGTAGTGGGTGCTTTTTACATGTCACCGGCACGAAGGCCAGTCAGGCGCTACTGGCAACGGCCATGCTCAAAATGGTGTATTTTATGTGCCACCCACACAAGAGCCAGTCCAGGGCACTGGTAACGATCTCGCTCGAGTGCTCAAGTGCACTCTGCTGGTAACTGCCTTGGTACCGAAAATGATTACGAAAAATCATCTAACCCATGCCAGCATGGAAGGCAGATGTTAAATGATGATGATGATGATGGTGCAGGTGAGTATCTCCTCATCTTGACATCACTTGATAGTTGTAAATGAGTGCCCAGCTATGGGGAAGTATTACCTTACTTGGAAACACGTGTGGGCTGGTAATATTAAGGGCATCTGGCCATAGAAAATCTGCCACAACAGAATCCATCCAACCGTTGAAAGCATAGAAAAATGAACATTAAATGATGATGATGATACCCACAGATTTGTTGGTAGAATTATTTGAGAAAATGGGGAGAAAAAGCTAAATAAGAAACACTAAACACAAAAGATCAATTTAAGAGAATGGCTTTAAAACGTGTATTGTTGGAATACACGAAAGATTATAGAAATCTTAAAAAGGGTTTGAGTGGCAGAAAAATTAGTGGTAGAGTGATGGAATCAAAAAGGCAGACTCAAGGAAATAGCAAGAACCAAACATTTTCTCCCTGTATGAGAAATGAGAGAAAGATTTATACACTTGGAAATGTGGTTTCTGCAAGAATGGAATTGTCATAGACAAAGGCATTAGAACTATCCATAGATACAAATAAATGTAATATCATTGAAAAGTTCCATGTTTCTGTTGATTGTGTATAAGATTCATAAGCAGAAACCAGTTAGCATTTCATGAGTGAACCAGCGGCAATGATCAATCCATGAAACCTTTGTTTGGACGTTATAAATAAATATAGTTTTAATAAAATTTATTAAAATCAATTCATTAATGTTTGTTTCATTCTAACAGTCTCATGTATGTGTGTATATATATATATATATATATATATATATATATATATATATATATATATATATATATATATATGTATGTATGTATGTATGTATGTATGTATATATATATATATATATATATATATATATATATATATATGTAGATTCTTTCCACCTGTGTGAAACAAATATGGGTATTTCTCAATTGGCCGACTTTAAGCTTAATAACCATTAGATACTGCATATATTGTCAGTCAATCAGGAATGGTGATTTAACAGCAACGGTTGGTCTGTTTGTTCCAGGCATAGATCATAGAAACATATTGCTATGATATTCATGGTTCCAGGACTGTGTTGGCAATAATTGGGATTATTTCAGCTAAATGTGTTTATTATTCAAATGCAACCACAAGCAAAGCTGCAAACACCATTCAAGAAAAACAACATATGACATATGTACGTGTCAAAGGCTGAGGCCTAAATATTATTATAGTTATATATAAAGAATGCAGCTTAGCAACAGCTGTGCATATGAGTAAAAACAGTAGTCATAGATACAATATTTTTGAAATCAAAATGTGGTGGTCACAGCTAAAATGATTTCGATGGCAGGCCCGCTGTACTGTGGCTAACTTGGAGCCAAACAACAACTGCAATAACAACAAAATTCTTTCCAGAAATTGTTTCAAATTTAAATTAGATTAATTTCATTAATTAAGTTAGTGTCAGTTATATATTCATCAAACCCGTATAGGCATGGAAAAACAACATTATAAACTCAGTGAAAAATAATTATGGACTGAGAAAAATGTGTTATTCTTTCAGTAATTATGGGAGACAACTTTAAACAAATTTCAATCTAATTACGGCCTCCTCAGCTAAACATAAACTTCACTGTACTTACTAAAGCAGTAATGGGAGTGTGCTAAGTAAAAAATGCTCACTGGTTGGGGAAGAAACATGAAATTGCTTTGAGAATAAATATCTCAGAGATGACATCAGCATGAAATACAATAGTTAAGTTAGTGTTAATATATTTAATACAGAGACTAATACAAAGCTAAGAGGAAATAATTATGTAGCAAGGAAGAAACATTATTTCCATTCTTTTCTCGGAGACTACTTGCTTTCTGATAAGCCACTTTTCTAAATAGTTACTGACCCTTTCACCCATCTTACATTCAGGAAAATTTTCTTAGTAGTATACGCAATAATTGAAAATATGTGTATATCTAATATATATCTAATGTATATTATTTATTAGCTTATGTTTGTATGAAAGTATTTGTTGTTGTTGTCCAACAAATTTATGTCTTTTTGTCAAGCAAGCTATGATCAAACATTCAATGACTAACCTTTTTTTTTCCCCTTTCTTTCTTTTCCCTTTTGTATTTCTTTTCAGGTATAACGTGTCTGAAACTATATCATAAAATGTGTCTTTTCTTTCATTTTTTTTTAAATTCTTTTTTCCAAGCAATAGAGTGTGATTTAAGAGAAATTTGGTTTCTGCTTTTAGCAGGTTGAATTACCATATGGCAGTTTTCTCTTTGATTTATAAAATAAGTATATGATATTCTTGTGCACAAATTTGTTAATATGTGTATACACATATTCATGTATCGTTCTAATATAAATACAAAAGAGGAAGAAAGAAAGTCAAGCCATATCAATATACAGGGTAATTGAGAAATCATTTCAGTAATTAAATAATTTTTTAATTTTTTACTTATTTCAGTCAATGGAAAATTAGATCTTCCCGTTTGTTCATTAGGCCTCTCTGAGTATATAAGTGTTTTCCTTCTCTAATTAAGGGGAAATAACCCATACTCATTAACATTTTTCATATTCCTCAAGTTCTGAGTGTTTCCTGAGTGGTACATAGATATTTTAAAAGCTTGTATTCATATAGAGTCTGACAAGCTGGCACAAAACCTTGAGTACCTCTATATAAAATTTTGTAGTAATAATTACTGCTCTATTTGTTAGAGTGTGCTTCTTTCTGATATGTTTTTTTATTAACTATACTCTTTTACTTGTTTCAGTCATTTGACTGTAGCCATGCTGGAGCATCGCCTTTAGTCGAGCAAATCAACCCCAAGACTTATTCTTTGTAAGCCGAGTACTTATTTTATCATTCTCTTTTGCCAAACCGCTAAGTTATAGGGACGTAAACACACCAGCATTGGTTGTCAAGTGATGTTAGGGGGACAAACACAGACACACAAACATATATACCCACATACATATATATATATATATATATATATATATATATATATATAGACATATATACAACGGGCTTCTTTCAGTTTCCGTCTACCCAATCCACTCACAAGGCTTTGGTCAGCCCAAGGCTATAGTAGAAGACACTTGCCCAAGGTGCCACACAGTGGGAATGAACCCAGAACCATGTGGTTGGTAAGCAAGCTACTTACCAGACAGCCACTCCTGCGACTAACAAACTATATATATATACATATATATATATAATCATTCTCATTTTTATGTCTACTTTTTCAATATAGACAAAGGCTAAATAATACTCTTTCGAGCAAGCTTCTATGACTGGATCTCCTTCCTGTAGTCAACCCTTAGTCAAAACTCATCATCGTAACCGATGGAGTGCCATGAACTTATTGGTCTTGGACTTCAGTCTAAAAATAGTGAAATCATGCCATGTCAGATGGTCATTGAACTGTAGGTGCTTCTGTGAATGTATATTTAGTGGACTTGGCAATTTTTTTACATATTGAGCAATGCAGTGGAATTGAACCTGGAATCATGTGGTTGGGAAGTAAGTTTCTTATCACACAACCACTCTTGTACCTATGTGCAATTTACTTTAAAAGTTTTGTTTCTTTTTGTGCCGATTTCCTTAGTTTAATCTCTATATAATAATCCTTTCTACTATAAGCACAATGGCCTGAAGTTCAGTGAGAAGAGAGCTAGTCGATTACATCAACCCCAGTACACAACTGGTACTTATTTTATTGACTCTGAAAGGATAAAAAGAAAACAACTGACGACCTTTAATCTCTCTATAAGGAGAATCAATATAAACATTGCTTGCTTGGTTGATTGACTTCTCTAGTCATGCTTTACATCACGAAGAGAGAAGGGGAGATACAGTGTCCTTTACTTTTTTAAGATGGTGAAGTATGATGTGAGGTGGGTTTGGCTGCTATTATCAGCAAATTGACTTTCCCCGAACAGATTTCTGAATGGATTATTCTATTGTTATCCTGGGTTATTAGATAATCTTTTATTTTATCTTTTATCTTTTCCTTGTTTCAGTCATTAAACTGCAGCCATGTTGGGGGCACCACCTTGAAGAATTTTAGTCGAATGAATTGAGCCTGGTACTTTTATTTTTTTAAGCTTCGTGTTTATTTTATTGGTCATTTTTGCTGAACTACCAAGTTACATGGATGTAAACACACCAATGCCAATTGTCAAGTGGTGATGAGCAACAAACACAAATAAAAAGACACACATGGGCACACACACATACACACACACACACACACACACACACACACACACACACACACACACACATATGCAATGAACTTCTTTCAGTTTTGACCCTCAAATCCACTCACAAGAAGACATTTGCCCAAAGTACCAAGCAGAAAAATTAATTTTTCTTTTTTCAAAATTATTTTAATCCTTCCAAATTTAATTCAAATCAACATCAAAAGAATTTTTATCATGGCATTTTATGGTTTTGTAGCTCTATTCTTCTTCGACTATTTTCATTTACTGTTTTTGAAATTTGGATAAATCTTAAATTTTTTTCAGATGTATTATGATGGAGTGCCAAGTGAAAAAGAAAACGAACCAAATATATGGGACAACTGAATATAGTATTGAACCTATTCCAAAGATCTTCTCAATTCATCACCAACCATTTTCTATGAATTAATATTATATCTCAATTATATTCTTCTTCTATGTGAATTCATAGTAAACCAGCCGTTAATTTAATTTGTTTAGCACCTAGAGAACATTGCCACTATCATTCTATAGATTACCATCACCATCGCTATTATTGTACCTGTCAACAGCATACTTATGTTCGGCAGCAGTGCCAAAAAGAATTGAAGTTATGTCCTATTACCCATTAAGCAATCTTCTCTTCATGTAATAATTCAAAAGATACTACATTAGAATGGCATCTCAATGCCTTCTGGATCATGGAAGGATTTGAGCAGAGCACAACAAATATACCAATAACCATCAATCATAAAGTGTCCCAATTTCTTACAGCACCATGCACTTCCATATGATATCAATTTGCAGCTGGTGGAGGTATGGAGGTGGCGACATTGTTATTGAGAATTAAATCTCTTTGACAGGATCACTCTATAATATTTGTAACAGGATATGAACTATTGAATATTTATTAAACTGAACACTTCTCTTCTACTTTGGTGGCCAGCTGGTGCTTTCTCCTTTCTCAGTAAGTAGTTTGCAATTTTATTTTACGACTGATTCTATAGAACTTATTCACATGTGACTTTGACTTGCTACATCACTGAAATTATATAATTCCAGACTTTCTCCCTCCCTAAGAGAAACTTGAATTAAACAACCTGCTGATAAATATCATACCTATTTTTTTATTTTTTTATTTATCTCTTCTCCTCTCTTATGAACATACGGATACTTCTCATTGCAAAATTACATTTCAGCATAGATATTAACTTCAGCACTTTCTAACGGAAGGTGCAATATGATATTTAAATTGCTTGAATTTCTTTATTGTATTCCAATTTACATTTAAAGTTTGGATTAGTCAAACGAAACAGTGAAAGACATGACTTCATAGAATATTAATTTAATACCTCTGTCATTGTGATATCTCCAGAGTAAATGTTACATGATTTCATAGAGACATCTCAATAGATGAAATTTCTAATAAGAAATTTGATGATATTCACAGAGTAATGTATAGACTTCAAACGTAGGACAAGGGTATTCAATATTTCTCGTGATTCTTTTTTTTTTCATCTTGCCATATAAATCTCTTTTTACATTCATATATGTAAGGAAGATATAATCCATCATTGCATACAGGCTTCAGGTTTAGGATTTATTGCAGAGAAAACGTTTTTAGTTTTAATAGTGCTAGGTGCTTTGAGGTTTTAGTTTTAAACTAAGATTGCACAGATTTTCTCAGTTTTTGGTGACCATCATCATCATTTAATGTCCATGATCCATGCTGGAATGAGCTGGATAGTTCAGAAGGATCCAATGAGCCCAAACACTACATTGTGCTCCAGAATCTGCTTTGGTATGGTTCCTACTGCTGGATGCACTACCTAATGCTAACCTCTTTACAAAGTGTAATGGGTGTATTTGTCATGCCACCAGCACAAGTGAGGATGCCATGTGGCTGGCAAGAATACAAACTCTGAACAGGTAGGGGGAAAATTTATACTAGGAGAATAAGGAACAGAGAGGGGTAAGACATGAAAGAAAAGAACGGGAGCTAAACAGGTTTCTTGTTGTAAAGGAGCTACATGGCTACCCACATTTTAAAAGAGAGGGTGAGGAAGGGGTAGAACTGGAAAGTGATTAAAAATAGCGGAAATGAGGGGACAGAATGGATATTCAAGGCACGAGAGGAGTTGGAATGAGTGAGAAAGAGGTGCTGGGAGTTTGGGGGGGGGGGGAATAGGGGATGTCTGATTGTGTGGCACAGCAGAATAAAAATGATGATACAGTAAACAGGAGAAGGGAGAAAGAGGGATGACATGCTGCTGGGGGTTTGCTGGAGAGGATGGCAAAGAGAGGCAGGCACAATGTATAGGTAGGGTGAGACATATGGTGGGGGCAGGAGAGATAATTTGGTGTCTCAGTGAGGAGAGTGTGATCAATGTAAAGTGTGAATGGAGAGCATAGTGTTAAAGGATGAAGGAAGGATAACAGTCTACGAAATTAATAAAACAACAATGTAAATGAATTGGATTCAATGTTTTCTCTGTGTATTGAGATTCAATTTTGTACTTTACCATTTCAATGTCTGTGATGTATCTTAATTAAATTAAAGATACAAGACATTTAAAAAAAAACTTTTGATTGTTCTCTTTCATTGATTCATAGAATCAATAAAATATGTACATACTGAGAAAAACTTATCAGGTTGATTTCATCAACCATTTTACCTTACTAACATTGCCTTATCTTTTACTTGTTTCAGTCATTGGACAGCAGCCATGTCGGGAATCACTTTGGAGGGTTTTAGTTGAAAAAAAATGAACCAGATTAGTTATTTTTTAATAGTCTGGTACTTATTCTACCATTCTTTATTGCTGATGCTATGAGGTGTAAACAAACCAACACTGGTTGTCAAATTGGTGGAAATACCAAACACTGACACAAAGACACACCCACAGATACATACATACATACATACATACATCATCATTTAACATCCATCTTCCATGCTTGCATGGGTAGGATGGTTAACAGGAGCCGGCCAGGTAGAAGACTACCCTAGGCTACTGTGTATATTTTGGCCAGGGTTTTACGGCTGGATGCCTTTCCTAACACCAACCACTCCACAAAGTGGACTGAGTGATTTTTACATGGAATCAGCACAGGTGAGGTCAGTTTTGGCATGATTTTTACAGCTGGATGCCCTTCCAAATGCCAGCCCCTTGTATGTTTATATTTATACACAATGAGCTACCACACCATTTCCACTTACTAAATGCACACCCAAGGCATTGATCACCCTGGGGTTATAGTGGAAGGCACTTGCCCAAGGTGCACACAGGGAAACTGAACCCAAAATTATGTGGTTCCAAAGTGAGCTTCTTAACCACACAACCATGCCAAATACTTTATACCTAAATTAAGAATTTTATACAGAGTGAGTACAGATGTTCAAATGGATAGGATAGCAAACAACCATCTGAGTTTTTGGTGAAACCCATATTATGCTCATTATTTACCTTATTTATATTATTTACATTTGCTGGATATTTGTCATCATCTTGTTTGTTGTTAACACAACTTTTTGGTTGATATACCCTCCAGCCTTCATCAGGTGTCTTGGAGAAATTTCAAAAATGGGTTCTCATTCCTAAGGTATTTTTCAATGTTATCATTATTATTGTTATTATTATTATTATTAATATTTAGGTCACTGCCTGGAATCAAACTCGGAATCATGGGGTTAGTAGCCCACGCTCTTAACCACTACGCCATAAATGTCCACGGGCATATGGCATAGTGGTTAAGAGCGTGGGCTACTAACCCAAAGATTCCAAGTTTGATTCCCGGCAGTGACCTGAATAATAATAATAATAATAATAGCATCGAAAAATGCCTTAGGAATGAGAACCCAGGTTCAAAATTTCTCCAATATGAAGGCTGGAGGATATATCAACCGAAACGTTGTGTTAAAAAAACAAGATGAGGACAAATATCCGTCAAATGCAAATAATGTAAATAATGTACATAATTCCTCATCTTTTAAATATAGAGCGGCCATATTATGTTCTCAGCTATATTTTCAGTCGATGCATTGTTCATAAGATTTTATCGTTGAGGGTTGGGTAAATATTTATCAACATCTCTCCCTGTATTCAATCTTAGAGCATTATGGGTGGGGGATAAGTTAATCAAGGCCACTCCTATTTTCGAATTTTATATTTATATTTTCATACGGTGTGGATTACATTGTTCCAGGTTCAGTCCTATTATGTGGTAACTTGGACAAGTGTCTTCTATTAAAGCCTTGGGCTAACCAAAGCCTTGTGAAAAGATTTGATAGATGGAAACTGTTAGAAGCTTCCCATATAAGTGTATGTGTACACACATGCACATGTTTGTGTTTGTCCCACCACTACTTCTTGACAACCAGTGTTGGTGTGTTTACATTCCCACAACTTTGCAGTTTGACAAAAGAGATTGATAGAATAAGTACCAGACATAAGGCGGCAAACTGGCAGAAACGTTAGCACGCCAGGCGAAATGCCTAGCGGTATTTCGTCTGCCGTTACGTTCTGAGTTCAAATTCCGCCGAGGTCGACTTTGCCTTTCATCCTTTCGGGGTCGATAAATTAAGTACCAGTTACGCACTGGGGTCATTGTAATCGACTTAATCCTTTTGTCTGTCCTTGTTTGTCCCCTCTATGTTTAGCCCCTTGTGGGTAAAGAGCAAGTACCAGGATTAAAAGAAAAATATGTACAGGGGTCAATTCATTTGACTAAAAATACTTCAAAGTGGTGCCCCAGCATGGCCACAGTCTACTGACTGAAACAAGTAAATAGATATTGTTATTTCTGTTTACAACAATAAAGTCGGTTAACTTTTATATGTAGATGGTGGGAGACCCAAGCTTTCGTTTGTCTGGCACATGCTTCAAATCTATCACTGACTGTCACCGACTTGTGTTTGTTTACAAGATTCCTATTACAACAACAATAAAAATTATGACAACAATGTTGATGAAGTTATACATAACATGTTTAAATAGTAAAGAAAAACATTGCTTGAAGTCATAGCTTGGAGCAGTAATTTCATTCTTTAAATGACAGAGAAACAGAAAGAAAGAATTTTATTTTTACATTATAAAGAATGTAACAGCTACAACTTGAAGAAATTTTCCCTTTCTTTTGTATGCATTGATTTCTCTCTTTTATGTAACTTACCAACATACCAAATGCTTTCATTGTATCTTTTACAATGCTTTCCACCCTCAAGTTATATTCTTCAATGTTTTTCAAGAAAGCTATTTCCAAAATATTGAACAAACACGTCTTCTAGTTTATTCTATAATGTCCTATATTCTTAGTTAGGAATATAAACGTGTCTTTGATTGACATATAATTAGAATATTAGAAGCTAACGATTTACTTCTTAAGATGACTAATGAATCAATTAGGAGGGAGACTCTGCATGATCCCTTGACCAGCATAGAAACAGTTTTTTTTAAATTTTTATCTTCCACATGTTCCAGTTATTGGACCATGGTTATGCTGGAGCTTACCTTGAAGAATTCTTTGTAGTCAAATGAATCCCTCTCAGGACTTGTTTTTTAAAGCCTGGTAACTTATTCTATCAGTTATCAAGTAGTGGTGATGGACAGATACAAAGACACAGACATGTGTGTGTGTGTGTATATATATATATATATATTAGAATGGTTAGTGAGAGCTGTGCGAGCCATGTACAGAGATGCTGCCAGTAAGGTGAGGGTTGGAAATGAGTACAGCAATGAATTCCGGGTAGAGGTAGGGGTCCACCAAGGTTCCGTCCTCAGCCCCCTCTTATTTATCATAGTCCTCCAGGCAATCACAGAGGAGTTCAAGACAGGTTGCCCCTGGGAGCTCCTCTATGCTGATGACCTTGCCCTAATTGCGGAGTCACTATCAGAACTAGAGGAGAAGTTTCAGGTGTGGAAGCAAGGTCTAGAATTGAAGGGCCTTAGAGTCAACCCAGCTAAAACCAAAATCCTAATAAGTAGGAAGGTAGATAAAACACAAACCCCTTCAGGTAGATGGCCCTGCTCAGTATGTAGAAAAGGAGTAGGTAGTAACTCTATAAGATGTACCCGGTGCAAGCTATGGACACATAAGAGGTGCAGCAACATCAAAGGCAGGTTAACTAGCAAGTTAGTTTTTGTTTGTGACAGATGTTCAGGTGCAATAAAGACTGTAAACAAACAGGAAACAACTTCTATCTCATTCCAGGGTGAAAAACTAGAGGTAGTCGATACCTTCCGCTATCTGGGCGACCAAGTTAGTAGTGGGGGTGGGTGCGCTGAAAGTGTAGCTGCTAGAATAAGAATAGCCTGGGCAAAGTTTAGAGAGCTCTTACCCCTGCTGGCGACAAAGGGACTCTCACTCAGGGTAAAAGGCAGACTGTATGACGCATGCGTACGAAGAGCCATGATACATGGCAGTGAAACATGGGCTGTAACTGCTGAGGACATACGTAAGCTCGCAAGGAATGAAGCCAGTATGCTCCGTTGGATGTGTAATGTCAATGTGAATACCCGTCAGAGTGTAAGTATCTTGAGAGAAAAGCTGAACATTAGAAGCATCAGTTGTGGTGTGCAAGAGAGACGATTGCGCTGGTATGGACATGTGGTGAGAATGGATGAGGATAGCTGCGTGAAAAAGTGCCACACCCTAACAGTTGAGGGAACCCGTGGAAGAGGTAGGCCCAGGAAGACCTGGGCTGAGGTGGTGAGGCAAGACCTTCGTACATTGGGCCTCACCGAGGCGATGACTACTGACCGAGACCTTTGGAAATGTGCTGTGCGTGAGAAGACCCGGCAAGCCAAGTAAGATCGTTGCCAGTGCCCCTGGACTGGTTCTTGTGCGGGTGGCACATGAGATGCACCATTTTGAGCGTGGCCGTTGCCAGTACCGCCTGACTGGCTCCCGTAGGATTTTCGAGTGAGATCATTGCCAGTGCCCCTGGACTGGCTTGTGCGGGTGGCACATAAAAGACACCATTTCGAGCTTGGCCGTTTTCGTGCGGGTGACACGTAAAAGCACCCACTACACTCTCTTGAGTGGTTGGCGTTAGGAAGGGCATCCAGCTGTAGAAACTCTGCCAAATTAGATTGGAGCCTGGTGTTGCCATCCGGTTTCACCAGTCCTCAGTCAAATCGTCCAACCCATGCTAGCATGGAAAGCGGACGTTAAACGATGATGATGATGATGATGATTAAGGCAGCAAGCTAGTTGAACCATTAATACATTGGGCAAAATACTTAGCGGCATTTCATGTCTTTATGTTCTGGGTTCAAATTCTGCTGGGGTCAACTTTGGCTTTCATCCTTTCAGGGTCAACAAATTGAGTACCAGTTGAGTACTAGGGTCGATGTAATCAACTAGTCCCTTCCCCCAAAATTTCAGGCCTCGTGCTTATATCAGAAAAGATTATTATTATTATCATTATTATTATTATTATTATTATCATTATTAAAACTGCGAGCTGGCAGAACCATTAACACACCGGATAAAATGCTTAGTGGCATTTCATCTGTTTTTATGTTCTGGGTTCATATTTCGCCATGGTTAACTTTGCCTTTCATCCTTTCAGGGTCGATAAATTAAGTAATAAGAGAAACACTGGGGTGGACGTAATCAACTAGTTCCGTCCCCCAAAATTTCAGGCCCTGTGCTTTTAGTAGAAAGGATTCTTATCATCATCATCATCATCATGTTAGGTGGTAGGTGGTAATATATATATATATATATATATATATATATGTTATATATATATATATATGTATACACATCATAGTTCCTGATTTCATTATTTTTCTCATTCCAATTTTACACATTTTTTTCTTATTTCTTACTGACCAGTGTCCTTGTTTTTAAAAATTATATATAACACATAAACATAGCCTAAATGATTGCTTTAAGAATCATGGCGTATTTTATAGATATGCTTGTTCAAGTATCATAATAGTATGAAACTATTAGAAGCTCGTCGTGTATATATACATATATATATATATATATATATATATATATATATATATATATATATATATATATACATATATATATATAGTCAATCCAAACATTAACAAGCAAGAAAAAACAACAACGCGAGGACGTGGAATGAGTACAGTGTCATTGGATGCTCAGGAAAGGAAAGAAAATTTCACGTTTTGAGCGGAGCTCTTCATCAGAAATATAGAAAAAGTCCAAAGAAGGGAAGACGGAGAAAGAAAATTGCCAACGATACACACGTGGTCACACACACATATATATATATATATATATATATATATATATATATATATATATGTTAGGAAGGGCATCCAGCTGTAGAAACTCTGCCAAATTAGACTGGAGCCTGGTGTTGCCATCCGGTTTCACCAGTCCTCAGTCAAATCGTCCAACCCATGCTATCATGGAAAGCGGACGTTAAACGATGATGATGATGATGATGATGATGATGATATATATCTACAAAAAAACAAGAGACAAAGAAGGGTGTGTAAATAATAAACAGATGTATTAGTTTAATGCTCGGGAAGTGAGAAAGTCTTTTACGTTTCGAGCCTATGCTCTTCAACAGAAAGGAACACAGAAATAAACAGAGAGAGAAAATAAAAAAAGGTCTAGTGGCTAGTGATCAATCATGACGCATAATATATATTATATATGCGATGGGCTTCATTCAGTTTCCACTCACAAGTCTTTGGTTGGCCTGAGGCTAAAGTAGAAGGCATTTGCTCAAGGTGTCATGCAATGAGAGTAAACCCAAAACTAATTGTTTCTTTAAATTACAGGCTACTATTCTGAAAGGTGATAAAAAAAAAAGGAAGGATATCTTAGAGCAGAACGATGGGGTTGGCATGGCTGAAATGCTTTTGATCATAGATCTGCATGGTAAAAAATTTAACAACCAATAGCACCACTGAATAATGTTCATTTTAAATTAGGGGCTAAGACTGCACACACACACACACACACATGCACACGCGCACACACATACACTCACACACGCATACACTTACACACATGCACATACATATGCACACATGCACACACACATGCACATACACACACGCACACACACACATGTACATACACATACACACACACACTCGCATGCACATATACACGCATACATGCTCACACACACATGCCTGCTCGCACACACATGCACACAAATACGCACACATGCATACACACACAATCACAGGGGCACACACAGACATACACGCACAAGCAAACCCAAGAATACACACACAACACACATATTCACACATATTCGCACACACACACACACGCATGCACACACACACGCACACATGAAGAAAATATGCAGTGCATTTAACAGCTATAGGATCTTCTGCCTGTCATGTGGCCACCACATCTCAGAAGCAATTTCTCCATTGTTATAAAATCAACATGAAATATATAAAATGGACGGGGTGAGTGGCATTTATATATTTCTTCTGGAGATGATTTGAAGGATACTGTCAGTGCAGGAATTGTTTCCAGTTGAGTTGCCATGCATGAACAAGTGTTTGCCTGTTGTGTTCGTCTAAAGTAGATGCACGGAACGCATGTTCAGATTATTATCTTCATTTTCGACACCAAATTCATTTTCATTATTGCAGTTGCCATCATTTTCTTTTTTTTTCCTCATTGTTCTCGTCGTCATTGTTGTCATCAATGTCATTGCCGTGATTGTTATCGATATCATTATCGTCGTCGTCATTATCATCATTGCCACTATCCTTCAGCATTGTCATCATCATCATCATCGTCATCGTCATCGTCATCATCATCATCATTATCATCAGTATTATGATTGTAATCGTTGTCAGCACTATCAGCATCATCATCATCTTCATGTCATCGTCATCGTCATCAGTATTATGTTTGTAATCAATGTCATCAGCACTATGATCATCATTATCATCACCATCATCATCAGCAGCAGCAGCATGATTGTAATCTGTCACCAGCACTATCAGCATCATCATCATCATTATCATCTTCCTTGTTTCATCATCATCAACATCACCTCCACCACCACCACCATCACCATCATCATCACCACCACCACCACCACCATCACAATCATCATCATCATCATCATCATTGTTTTTACATTCACTTTTCCATGCTGACTTGTATCCTATAATAATCTCGAAGCAGTGATTCATGGTCAGTTACCCCACCTGGGGCCAGCCTATTTTGTTGCTCTTTTTGTATTTTGTTCTTTTTTTTTTTTTGTTTTGTTTCATTGGAGAGCAACCATGCCGGGGCTCTGCTTTGAAGGATTTGCTAAAACCAACTGACAGCAAGACTTATTTTTCCTAAATGTGGTACTTTTATTATTGGTCTCTTTCACCGAATTGCTAACTTATGGGGACATAAACAAACTACACTGATTGTAAAAACATACACACAGACAGACACTTACACACACACACACAATTGGCTTCAACATAGTTTCTATCTAACAGATTCACTAACTAGGCATTGGTCAGCTTGAAGTTCCAGTAGAAAACATTTACCCAAGGTATGCCACACGGTGGGATTGAACCTTGCAAAGCAAGCTTCTTAACCACACAGCCAACCTTGCATCTTATCTTAAATAATGAAAATAATCCAAAACATTTAAATGTTAAACATCACAAATGATAAACTCACATAAAAGAGGATTTTAAGAAAATTTGCTTTATCTGTAAAACTGGATGACAAGAATCCACTTTAAAATACCATTTTCTGTTAGAGTATATTTTAGTATAAACATATATATATATATATATACATATATATCCATACACATATATATATACACATATATATGTATTCATATATGTGTGTGTGTGTATATATATTCACACATTCACATAAATATATATACACATGTATACACACATGCATATTTATACATATACATATATATATTTATATATATATATATATATATATATATATATATATATATATATATATATATATACATACATACATACATATATATATATATATATATATATATATATATATATATATATATATATATATATATATATATATATATATATATATATGTGTATGTATATGTATATGTATATATTTTATGTTGTCAATATTTATATGACATCAAATTTCAATTATTTACTCCTTGCAAACAAACAAAAGTTATTATTTCTCAATATTAGCCTCATGAACAACATCCAGCAGTTAACTTACATTTCAAGTGAAGGCCTAAAAGCAAATGCTTGCCTGTAGAGAGTAGCAAGAGTAAGCTTCTATTGCTACTTAATATAATAAAAACGGAAAAGAAATAGCAGTTATATATAGCATTTAAATGTAAAGAGGCTTGAGAAACATTACATAAACTGCACATTTCCATTCACACACATACATGGATCCAAACATGCACTGATCCACACACATATACTCACATATATATACAAACATATACTCTTTTACTCTTTTACTTGTTTCAGTCATTTCATTGCAGCCATGCTGGAGCACCACCTTTAATTGAGCAAATTGACCCCAGAGCTTATTCTTTGTAAGCTTAGTACTTATTCTATCAGTCTCTTTTGCCGAACTGCTAAGTTATGGGGACGTAAACACACCAGCGGGCTTCTACCAGTTTCTGTGTACCAAATCCACTCACAAAGCTTTGGCTGGCCCGAGGCTATAGTAGAAGACACTTGCCCAAGGTGCTATGTAGTGGGACTGAACCCGGGACCATGTGGTTGGTAAGTAAGCTACTTACCACACAGTTACTCCTGCACCTGTATATATATATATATATATATCATCATCATCGTTTAACATCCGCTTTCCATGCTAGCATGGGTTGGGCAATTTGACTGAGGACTGGTGAAACCAGATGGCTACACCAGGTGCCAATCTGATTTGGCAGAGTTTCTACAGCTGGATGCCCTTCCTAACGCCAACCACTCAGAGAGTGTAGTGGGTGCTTTTACGTGAAGAAATCTATAAATCTGAAACTAAACCAGAAAAGTCAACATCACAACTACAAACAACTACTTCTAAAGGTCTCACCTTATAATACATGAGTTTGAAAAGCTGAAAACACCAAAAACTGCTTAACACAATATATTCTACAGTTCTATATTTAAGAGATGAGGAATTATTTACATTATTTACATTTGACGGATATTTGTCCTCATCTTGTTTGTTGTTAACATGACGTTTCGGCTGATTATACCCTCCAGCCTTCATCAGGTGTCTTGGGGAAATTTCGAACCTGGGTTCTCATTCCTAAGGTATTTTCGATGTTATTATTACTATTATTATTCAGGTCGTAGTGATTAAGAGCACAGGCTACTGACCCCAAAATTCTGAGTTTGATTCTAGGCAGTGACCTGAATAATAATAATAATAATAATAATAATAATAATAATAATAATAATAGTAATAATAATAAAATAATGATGCTGATGATGATGATGATGATGATGAGGCGGAGGAGGAGGAGGAGGAGGAGGAGAAGAAGAAGAAGAAGAAGAAGAAGAACAACAACAACAACAACAACAACAACAACAACAACAACAACAGCAGCAGCAGCAGCAGCAGCAACAGCAACAACAAATACCTTAGGAATGAGAACCCAGGTTCGAAATTTCCCCAAAACACCTGATGAAGGCTGGAGGGTATAATCAGCCGAAACGTTGTGTTAACAACAAACAAAATGAGGACAAATATCCGTCAAATGTAAATAAGAATATATTCTATCTATCAGGTTCTCATCAACCTGTTTTTTTTTTAAGATTTTATTTTTATTTTATTAATGATTTTTTTTTATTTGAGTAAAACTTGTGGTAAGGCGCCAGCATGGCTATGTGATAAGAAGCTTGTTCCCAATTGCATGGTTCCAGGTTCAGTCCCACTGTGTGGTGCCTTGGGCAAGTGTTTTCTACTATAGCCTTGGGCCGACCAAAGCCTTGGAGTGGATTTGATACGCAAAAACAGAAAGAAACCCATTGCATGTGTGTGGGGTTGTATTTATGTATGTGTGTCTTTGTGTCTGTGTTTGCCCTCCCACCATCGCTCGACAACCGATGTTACTGTGTTTAAATCCCCATGAACTAGCAGTTCATTAAAAGAGACTGATAAAATGAGTGCTGGGCTTACAAAGAATAAGTTCTGGAGTCAATTTCTTCAACTAAAATCCTTGAAGGCAGTGCTCCAGCATGGTCGCAGTCAAATGACTGAAACAAGTAAAAGAATAAAATAATGTGAGTGTGTGTGTATGCATAACTATTAATCCAGACACTTTTTTCTCTCTCCTTCTGTTTCCTTCCCTCAATGGTACATAATATTGGTACCAAACTCCTACTGCAATAGAATTTTAAGTTTCAAATTTAAGGAAATCTTATGCATGAAAGAGGCATTAGTTAACAAGAGCACTCAGAGAGCACAAACCTCTGCCAAGGCAACACCAACATCCTCTCAACGATTAGCCAGAGATGGTTTTTAAAATGAGAATATTTGAAACGAACTCGACTGCTCTCACAAACGAGAATACTAAAAATGAACCTGATCGATCTCAAAAATTAAGTAAAGAAAAAACAGGAAAAATAATCCAGAATCCTTGTCCGGTACCAGATCGATCCCAAAATCTAACCAGTTTGTATCAGTTATGAGGCCAAACATCCCTGAAAGTTTCGTCCAAATCCATCCAGCAGTTCTTGAGATATCTTGTCCATGGACAAACAAACAAATGAACACAACTGAAAAACAATACTCCCACCTTCACTAAGGCAGAGGTAATAACACACATCCTTATATATTAGTAAACCTGGCCATACAACAGATTTCATCCTGGTTAAAAATGCCCAAATCTATTTACTACACAAATATATATATGGGCTTCTTGCAGGTTTCCCTCTACCAAATCCACTCTGGTTGGCCCAGAGCTATAGTAGAAGACTCTTGCCCGAGGTTCCATGCAGTGCAACTGAACCCAAAACTAACGTAATTGGAATTTGAATTGCTGTATCACACAATGATGCCTGCCCCCAAACCTTTACCAAATTTACAATGCTTATTCTTTAACAGACAATTAAATCATTGAAAACCCAGAAGCTAATCTCCATAATATTTCCTTTAATATATTCACTCTAACAAACAATACTTGTGTGTAAAGGAAGCTTTAGTCAGTATAATAGGTTTCATTCACATTTTATTTAATTCTTCACAGCCAGAGTATTCATGCAACTACCAGGAATTATATGAAGCTCTACAATTTCAAAACTGGTTTCTAGTAACGGTTGCAAATCCATATTCTCTTTCTTTCTTGTCTTTCATATCTGAAAATTAAATTTATTAACGTTCAGTAATAAATATCTATGCATTGCTCAATTCGTATAAAAAGCACAAATTTCAACCAGACTATTAAGAGTGGTAGTATTAATATATATATACATATATATAAACGTATCCACTGGTCTAATCATACACACACACACATATATATGTATATGTATATATATGTGTGTGTGTGTGTGTATATATATATATATATAAAAGAAGGGATGGATTATTAAAATACCATCACGTGTGGCAAACGAGTTATCAGCCATACAGGCAAATTAATAGAATATATACATGCAAAATAAGATATGTACTTATATATATATATATATATATATATATATATATATATATATATATATTTGTATGTATATAAATAGAGAGAGAGAGAATTTACAAAATAACAAAAGACGAAGACGGGTGTGTAAACAACAAACAGATGTATTAGTTTAATACTTGGGAAGTGAGAAAGTCTTTTATGTTTCGAGCCTATGCTCTTCGACAGAAAGTTACAGAGAAATAAACAGAGAGAGATAATAGAAAAAGGTTTAGTGGCTAGCAATCTATCATGGCGAATGCCGGACAGACACACACACATGAAGGCACTACATGAGCACCTACATCACGAAAAATAGACGTCAAAAATACTTCTGCACCATGGAATAGTCACAAATCTACTACAAGCATGGTAGGAAAAAGTTCTAGTGAATATTCAAAACGTCTTACCTCTGCTAGGTCAGCACAATCAATGCTGGTCACCTTGGTATTGGTTTCAAAATTAGCACCAAATCGGTGCCTGTTTCTCTTCATTCAAAGTCTGCCAGCTTACTACTACTAAAGTTGTGTTAATTGAGCACAAGCATCTAAAGGTCCATGAGGCTCCGGCATGGGGTGGTGGCGAACCCTGCAGTACTCTTTCACCACATATTTCTCTCACTCTTTCTTCCTGTTTCTGTTGTACCTGTATTTCAAAGGGGCCAACCTTGTCACACTCTGTGTCGTGCTAAATCTCCCCCAAGAACTACATTAAAGTTACACTTGTCTGTGGAGTGCTCAGCCACTTGAATGTTACTTTCATGAGCAAGCTGTTCTATTGATCGGATCAACTGGAACCCTTGTTGTCGTAACTGATGGAGTACCACAATATATATACATACATATACATACATACATATCTATATATGTATAT
The DNA here is from genome assembly GCF_046866305.1 of Octopus bimaculoides. Lineage (NCBI taxonomy): Eukaryota > Metazoa > Mollusca > Cephalopoda > Octopoda > Octopodidae > Octopus > Octopus bimaculoides. The sequence goes on along the minus strand of NC_142928.1, from coordinate 190,723,706 downwards.
ATATATATATATATATATATATATATATATATATATATATATATATACAGAGAGAGAGAGAGAGAGAGAGAGAGAGATTGAATATATATATATATTATATATCATCATCATCATTGTTTAACGTCTGTTTTCCATGCTAGCATGGGTTGGACGATTTGACTGAGGACTGGCGAACCAGATGGCTGCACCAGGCTCCAATCTGATTTGGGAGAGTTTCTACAGCTGGATGCTCTTCCTAACGCCAAAGAGTCCGAGAGTGTAGTGGGTGCTTTTACGTGCCACCGGCATGAGGGCCAGTCAGGAAGTACTGGCAACGGCCACACTCAAATAGTGTTTTTTACATGCCACCTGCACAGGTGTCAGTCCAGTAACACTGGCAACGACCTTGCTCAAATGTTTTGTTCACATGCCAGCAGCACAAGTAAGGCAACGCTAGTAATGATCTCGCTCAAATGGTGCTATTTATGTGCCACCGGCACGGAAGCCAGACAGGTGCTCTTATAGTGATCTCGCTTGGATGGTGCTGTTAGCACTCCACTGGCATGGGTGCCAGTCATCGAATTTGATTCAATTTCGATTTCACTTGTCCGAACAGGTTTTCACAAGCAGAGTTTAGTGTCCAATGAAGGAAGGTTGGCATGGATGCCAGTCGTCAAATTTGATTCGATTTCAATTGAATTTGACTCAACAGGTCTTCGCAAGCAGAATTTTGTGTCCAAAGAAGGAAAGGTATGCATAAGTGGGCTGGTAAAGGCCACGGGTTATAGTCTCACTTGTGCCGGTGGTACATGAACAAAACATACGAGCAAGGTTGTTGCCAGTGCCGCTGGACTGACTCCTGTGCAGGTGGCATGTAAAATACACCATTTTGAGCATTGCTGTTGCCAGTACCGCCAGACTGGCCCTCATGCCAGTGGCACATAAAAGCACACACTACACTCTCGGAGTGGTTGGCATTAGGAAGGGCATCCAGCTGTAGAAACTCTGCTAGATCAGATTGGAGCCTGGTGCAGCCATCTGAGTCACCAGTCCTCAGTCAAATCGTCCAGCCCATGCTAGCATGGAAAGCGGACGTTAAACGATGACGATGATGATGATGATATATGTATACATATTATATATATATATATATATATATATATATATATATATATACATACACACACACAGACACACATATATACAAACAAATATATATGCATATATATATGTATGTATATATATATATATATATATATATATATATATATATATATATATAATAATTTTTTTCCAGTCACTGGATAAGTTTGGCACAGAAATGTTAACATAGAGTGGTGAATAAACCGATATATCGAAGTTGAAGTCTGTGTCTCTTTTGAATATGAAAATTTAAAAGTTAAAAACCTTATAATATATATATATATATATATATATATATAATGGAGAAATTGTACAAAACGTATAAATGGATGATGAGTAAAGCACCGGCACAGTTTCAATTACCTGTTGTTATCCGTAGATTTACTGCAGGAACTTCGTAATGATGATATAAGATAGGTTTCCTTACATTTTCTGATTCCACTGACAGCACATAGGCCACAACCCAAAACTTCAGTAGAAAAGACTTGCCTGCCTATGGGACCCATGTTTTGTAATTGAACCCAGAAATACGTTGTGACTGTGAACTGGATTCCTTATCCATGGAATGATGCTGTATTCTATTATATTTCACTTATGTAATAGACGTAAGCATAACTGTGTAGTAAGAAGCTTGTTTCCCAACCACATGCTTCAAGGTTCCATCCCACTGCATGGCACTTTGGGAAAGAGTTTTTCTATGATAGTCTTGGGCCAACCAAAGCCTTATGAGTGGATTTGGTAAATGGAAACTGAAAAAAGCCCGTTGTATATGTGTGTGTGTGTGTGTGTGTGTGTGTCTCTGTGTGTGTGTGTGTGTGTGCATGTGGTGTTTGTGTGTTTGTGTGTTTGTGTCCGAGTTTGTCCCCCACCACCACTTGACAACAGGTGTTGGTATGTTTACATCCTTACACACACAGTTCATCAAAAGACACCAATATTATAAGTTCCAGGCTTTAAAAAAAATAAGTTCCAGGGGAGGAGTGAATTGATTCGACTAAGAATTCTTTAAGGCAATGCTCCAGCATGATCACAGTCTAATGACTGAAACAAGTAAAAGAGAAGATAAGATATAAAAGTAAAAAAATTATTAAAAAAAAATACTCAACTTCATTCCAACCTCATATGAAGCACATCAACAGCTTAAAATATTAAAGATTTTTGTAGAATTAAAAACTAGAATTAATTCATAACAATATAATTTAGAAATTTCCTCGTCATGCATTATGCTTATAAAACATATATACTATAATCCATAAACTCTCTCTTACACACTGATAGCCATTGCATATCTATAAACTTTTATTTTCCGAGAGCAACAAATTTCAGTTATTTATTTTAACTGTTAACTTCCTCGTTCCTCCCTCCGATCTTCCTCATCTCATAAGTGTTTTGGTTTACATTCTTTTTTCTGTTTTTTTTCCAGCTAACTCATTCTAATTTTATTTGCTTATTTCCAATAAAATCAATAAAACTTGGAACTTTTTATTGAAATTTTTACTTTAGTATCATTTATTCTGCTTTTGATTTCCATCTCAATATTGCAGCAATTTATATTTTTTTGAAGTTACTCTGTGTTAACTAAACTAAGGTTGACATCCATCAACAATGAATTTTATACATCATAAAAAGACAAAAAGACACCTTTAGGTAAAATATACCATTACTAATTCACAATAATTAACATACGTTAACAATTTCATCACGCTCCATTATTTGTTATATGTACATACTCAGATATATTCCATTTTGATGTAACGTTTTTTTCTCGAGGCATAATTCAACGAAAATGTTTTAGTTTAGTGACATGCACACAATAGATTATTTCAGCTTTATCTGCATTCACCATTGTTAAAATTTATTTGAAAACGAACATACAAGTTTATTTTATCAAAGTTCAGTTTCAATAAGGGCTTGTGGTTTCCTATATTAGAGAAAGAATGTTATACCCACTCAAATTTTATTCTTCATGAGCGAAGAATATAAAAAAAAGTACCTCAGTGACAAATCTCATTAAATCTTGCAAATCCTAAGAATTCTTTGGTTTCCTGACTACTACTACCACTACTTCTTCTTCTTCTTCTTCTTCTTCTTCTTCTTCTTCTTCTTCTTCTTCTTCTTCTTGTTCTTCTTTTTCTCCTTCATTCAATCCACTTAATGCTTCATTTCTTTTCAATAGTGTTCTGTTAGTTACTATAGCAACGGTTCTTACAGTTATTTCTTTACCTTTAGGTAAAATATATCAAGACTAATCCAGAATGACAAACATGTGATAGCAATTTTATCAAGCAGCATTTTCATGCACATTCTTATAGACCAATAAATACATTCCATTTGTAAGAAACATTTTTCCAAGCACAATTTAAGTGAAGTTCTTTAATTTATTGGTATTTCCACCAATGAGAATCCACCAATCTTGGAACATTCCGAAATATCAAAGAATAACATTTCAAAACATGACCAGCCTTATCATACTCTTACATCTCAATAACATATTTAAAGGTGTAGCTGTGTGGTAAAAAGTTTGCTTGGCAATCACATGGTTCTGGGTTCAGTCTCACTGCATGGCACCTTCAGCAAATGTCTTCTGCTATAGCTTTGGGCCAACCAAAGCCTTGTGAGTAGATTTGGCAGATTGGAAACTGAAAGAAGCCTATCATATATATTTGTGTGTGTGTGTGTGTGTGTGTGTAAGTAAGCGAGTAAGTGAACGAGTGAGTGAGTGATTGAATGAGTGAGTGTGTCTGTTAATGTTTGTCTCTACCCCACTGCTTTACAACCAATGCTGGTATGGTTACATTCCCCATGACCTAGTGGTTCAGCAAAAGAGACCAACAGAATAAGTGCCAGGTTTAAAATAAAAATAAGTAATGAGGTAGATTCATTCAACTATAAATTCTTCATTAGACGCCAGGCAAAATGCTTAGCAGTATTTCGTCTGTCTTTATGTTCTGAGTTCAAATTCCACTGAGGTTGACTTTGCCTTTCATCTTTTCGGGGTTGATAAACTAGGTACCAATTGCTCATTGGGGTCAATATAATCGATGAGCCCCTTCACCAAAAATTTTAGCCTTGTTCCTAGAGTAGAAAAGAATATTTTTAGAAAGGTGGTGAGCTGGCAGAAACATTAGCATGCCAGGAGAAATGCGTAGCGGTATTTCATCTGTCTTTATGTTCTGAGTTCAAATTCCACATAAAAAGCACCCACTACACTCTTTGAGTGGTTGGCGTTAGGAAGGGCATCCAGCAGTAGAAACTCTGCCAGATCAGATTGGAGCCTGGTGTAGCCATCTGGTTCACCAGTCCTCAGTCAAATTGTCCAGCCCATGCTAGCATGGGAAGCGGACGTTAAATGATGATGATGATACAATATAAATTGTTGATTTATTAAGATTTTCTCCACCTCTCGAACATGCATCATAATTATGAAATGGCAATTAAAACTTGGGAAGGGCAGATAATCTCAAGATTCAAGAACTCTTTAAAAATGATGTGCCATTAAGAAAAATGAGAAGCAGATTTCTCAGCAGATTAAATCCAAAAACGATATGAGAGGGCTAACTGTGATAGAACTCTAATATCATCACCGTCATCATCATTATCATCATCATCAGCATCATCATCGTCATCATCATCGTCATCATCATCATCATCAGCATCAGCATCATCGTCGTCATCATCATCATCATCATCATCACCATCATTACTGTCATCATCGTTATCATCATCATCATCATCATCATCATCGTCATCGTCATCGTCATCGTCATTGTCATCATCATCATCATCATCATTGATAGCACTGTAATGTCCATTTTTCCATACTAGCATTGATAAGTCAGAATTTCATGAGATAAATGTTTCTATGGCCTGGTGCCATTACCAATTTCTGAGCAACCCTTACACATTTACAAGCAAGGTAACACTCCTCCATTGCCAGACATGTTTTTATGAAACATTGGAAATGAAAGACACCATGTGTGGTGGCGGCACTTCTTTACGACTATCACACACTGTCAAAACTGGAAAAGAAACATGCATACACCACATATACACATGTATATGCATACATCATCCTTTAACATCCATTTTCTATGCTGGCATGGGTTGGACGGTATGACCAGGGCTGGCAAGCTGGGGAGCTGCACCAGGCTCCAGTCTGATTTTGTTTGGTTTCTACAAGGTAGATGCCCTTCCTAATGCCAACCACTTTAAGGAATGCGGCAGATGCTTTTAACGTGACCCCAGCACAGCACTCTTTCAGGCCAATCCTCTTCAGGGTGAGGGGCATCTATTCTTCTGCTGAGGAGTACAGGTTATGATTATTGTGTGTGTGTGTGTGTGTGTGTGTGTGTGTGTGTGTGTGTGTGTGTGTGTGTGTGTGTGTACAGTGGGTTTCTTTCATTTTCCTAAATCCTAAATCCTTTGGCAATGCTTTGGCCAATCCAAGGCTACAATAGAAGACATTTACCCAAAGTACCTCATAGAAGGATTGAACTCAAAACCCTGTGGCTGGGAAGAAAACTTCTTCAACACACAACAATACCTTCATTTTCAGATGCTTAAATTTTTAATGCTAATGCAGATTAACTTTTTATTAAAATGTTTCCAGCTGTAGAAACTTTGCCAGATCAGGTTGGAGCCTGGTGCAGCCTTCTGGCTTGCCAGTCCTCAGTCAAATCGTCCAACCCATGCTAGCATGGAAAGCGGACGTTAAACGACGACGCTGACGACAAGAATGATGATGATAATGATGATGATGATGACGACGACGACGACGTTGAAATATTGGCCCAATTTTTCTGTGCTAGTGTCAGTCCATAGTTTAATTGGAGAGTTTGATAAAAGAAATTGATAGATTCATTTGTGGTGAAGGATGAAGAATCTAAACATTTTGGCCCTTGTTCTTCATGTGAGAGTGAGGAAAGGGGAAAAGAGAGTGGTTCTGTTGTTTAACTGGAGGCTAGTAGTGATGATAATAATTGTAATTTGAATGATACTAGTGATTAACATTATATTCCGTAAGATAATCAAAACAATAATTCAACTATTAAACTTTATACATCTGAACTTTAGTAACTGAAATATAACAGTTATTGATTGTAAATTACTGGAGAAAATTACCAAGAAAAAACTATGCTAGTACTAATGTTTGCATTAGTAAGAAGAATTTTATTAATTGCTATGTCTGACATGTACTACAATACAAGAAGATGAATATTAAATATGGTTTTCTTTTCTTCTAAACAACATTTGAAGAGAATACTCACAGAAACATATTTAGCTTTTCATGTACATGCATACATACATACATACACACATACATACATATATACAAACCTACATAGATACATATATACATACATAGATGCATGCATACATACATAAATACATACATACAGACTATGAATTCATATTCATACCAATAATAATTGGATCACTAGGTTTTGTTAGTAAATGCTTAAAGGAGAATCTGGATAAACTGGGATTTTCAGAAACAGAAATCGACCGGCTGATTCGTACATGACAAGTGCAATCTGTGAGTGGAACAGTAAAAATATGCAAGACTTTTCTCAAGTTCCAAATTTGAATTTGTCTGTTTTAAATACATCCCAAAGATGGTGCCTTGTATCTTTGTTGGAAACCAGCTCCCTTCTCAGTGAAAGATTTATAACAATTAAAAAATAGAAGAAAAATACATAGAAATACTTGTTTTTTCTTAAGAAAGAATGAAAGAAACTGATGCAGATTGTCCACATTCAATCTATTAGTTGAATAATGAAAAATTTGTAAGACATTCCAAAGGTTCTCCATCTGTGATTCTTTGGATGTACACATTTCAGGATGTGCATCGACAGCTCAACCAACACAGCAACTCAGTCATATATTTACAAGCACTGGGAACTCTCTTTACTCAAAAGTGGAAGCTTAGTGGTTAGGGTGTTAGACTCTTGAGCATGAGATTGTGGTTTCGATTCCTGGACCGGGCGACGCGTTGTGTTCTTGAGCAAAACACTTCATTTCACATTGCTCCAGTCCACTCAGCTGGCAAAAAGGAGTAATTCTGTGATAGACTGGCGTTCCATATAGGTAGAGAGTGTATATGCCATGGAAATTAAGGAACCGGCCTTTGTGAGTCAGAATGATTCAAGTTGGCAACTTTACTTTTTTTACCTTTTAACTTAAAAAATTTAGTCAGTTTGTTAGCAAGTGGCCTGAACTCTCTCAAGAAGAACTTCAATAAAACACAAAGAAAAACATATATGCATACAGGAAGGCTGTCAACAAACAGATGAGTGTTAGAATCATTGACAAAGCAATGCCTGTGCAAAATGTTAGGTCCAATAGGGCTTGCACAACACCTCATAGACCCCACCTCCACACCATTTACATGATCCAGGGACAAGCCAAGACAAGATGTCTTGCGTCAATATGAGTCGCTGTTTCAGGAAAGTGGGAGCACCATAATGTCTCAACTACAACCAAAAGATCCAAAAAATGTCCCATGCCATTCCTTGAATATCTTAGTTTTATATCAGAGTGACCTTCTCTTAGAAACATGTTTTAACAAAACTTGAGGAGTGCCTCGGCCCAGTGGTTTTCAGCACTCTGGACACCAACCCAAAATTTCAAAGTGCTTATGCCATTCCTAGATATTTGTTGAACCTATGCTGGGGTTATTCATCCTTTTGGCAGGTCTTGTTTTTAGTCCTGCTGTGTTTCTAGGAACCCTACTCACCAAATAATGTAAATAATATAAAAGATATACTATTATAGATTTTGTACAAAAATTCTGCTCTATATGATGGTTGATGGAGAAATTTAATACATCTATCTTCATTTAAAATAGGGATTTGGTTTGAAAAAGATACTGATAAAAGAATCAGTGCTAAATGTATCAGCTCCACACACTTTGTAAATGGAACAAATGGTAGATTCATTGGCACCAAATTTGCAGCTCACAGCAGTGAAACTTCCACCATCATTTATTTTCTCAATCATTCCTACTTTTTCCTGTTGAGAATCCATTCATTGCTGTCATTTATCAGGATTTGTATTTTTTTCTGTTCACTGGTCCTATGTTTATGCGTTTGAATATGTAAATTTGCATAGAAAATAAGCAGACAACTCACTGTACAGTGATGAAAACTCGAGCAATAGTCAGGGCATTGTGGGTGGTCACTGGGGTAGACATTTGCTGCGCAAGCAGAACCTTGGAATTATCACTGACTTCTACTTTCAGAGCTCAATCCATGATAAGCATAATATGGTTCTTAATTGAGCATGCCATGTTATCTCAGACAAGTGATTAATGAATCATTGGTAAACAAGACTACATGTATTAATTTATTATACTATTACAGACTATGGATGGAAATTATGCTCTTTACAGTGAGTGCATAAAAGAATACAATATAAAATACCATATGTCATTTCTTCTCATCTTATTACAGTATCACTTGTTGAGTTTTATAATAAATTTTCCTTCAGAATTCAGTGCCAGGACCTTGACGTTTTCAGGATAATATGAATAACCCACATCTTTTATCTGTTGTGTAATATAAACTGAAATAATTCACATCAATAATTCATTTAATATTTTGACCAAGTGGAAAGCTGGCAGAAACGTTAGCATGACTGTCTTTACGTTCTGAGATCAAATTTCACTGAGGTTGACTTTGCCTTTCATCCTTTCACGGTCGATAAATTAAGTACCAGTTGCATACTAGGGTCAATCTAATCGGCTGGCCCCCTCCCCAAAAATTTCAGGCCTTGTGCCTAGAGTATAAAAGAATATTTTAACCAAGCAAAGTCCCTTACATGTGGTGATGGGGTACCATCAATTTTAACATGTCCAGTACTTAACTGATATTTTATTTTGACTCTCAGAGGATGAAAGGCAAAGTTAACTGCTTTTTAAATAACTGCATTTGTTGTCTTGAAAAATGGGTGTAAATAGGAATCCTATTAGGAATTCTACCAATGGAATTTGAGTTATTTTCTAAGTGGTTCGGAAATTGTGACTGAAATAGAATTTGCTGTCTTTAATAAGAACCTGTGAATAAATAGAATTTATTCTGAGTTCATTTGTTCTGGTTTTCAAATGGTTTAATATTTTTTACAGATTCTATAACTGTTCTTTCTTAAATCCATAATATAAGTCAAAACAATATTAAAAATTACAGAGTAACGTATCTCAAAGAGCTTTTACTACACTCAAGAGAAAATGAAATCTGGATTAATTTTATTATAAGCAATTCTTAAATCCCTCTATTTTCACTTTTTATAATGTGTGTCCAATATACACAGCCCCTTATTTTTAGTATTAATGATGATAAATGAAGTCTGTAAAACAGGAGATGGTTTAGCTTCAGTTCAACTTGCGTTAGTTATTCCTGTCACTGCAAGTTATGCTGTTTTAGAATTTATGTTATACCTTAGAAATCTCAATGTTCAATGGACCAACAGCAAATTTGTATGCTCACTTATCTTTCTCTGTCATTTATAGCATCCCTATACAATCTACGGCAACATGCTTCAGCTTTTGTTTCCAATGAAATACAGCTGCCGGTCTTGGGTGTTCGAGGATCATTTTCTGTTGAGATTTGTGTTGATTATGAAAGAGAGCTGACAGCAGTTTGCTGATCATCTTCCCACATATCAGAATATACTGGAAATGGACAAAATAGTTTCACACTGCAGAATTTGTGGAACGTTTTATGTCTGTTCTTCCATTTTAGCATGGGTTAGATGAATATATTATTGAAGTGTTTTATGTCCTTTCTTCTTCGAATTTTTTATGTTTTGAGTAATGAATTTCTTATCCCACATCATCCTCATCATCATCATCGTTTAATGACTGCTTTTCGTGCTGGCATGGATTGGACGGTTTGACATGGAGCTGGCTAGCAGGGAATTGTCCAGACTCCAATTGTCTGTTGTGGTATGATTTCTATGGCTGGATGCCTTTCCTAATGCCAACCACTTAACAGAATGTGCTGGGTGCTTTTCATGCGCCACTGGCATGGCTGCATTTATGCTGCACTGGCACAGATACATTAATGTAGCACCAGCACTGGTGTTTTTTGTGTGGCCCCAGCACCTGAAAGGACAAGCCTGTATGCATGGAAAACAGTGATTTTACTTACCTTGACATGTCTTATCAATTACAGCAAATTGCCACATCTCCCAGTCCCTTATCATTTCCTTGGAGAAGATCCAGTATAGTAAAACTACTTCTAGCAATAATAGACCACGTAGAACTAGAACGGGGAAAGTTTTGTGGTTTAATCCGGCATTTAATATTACCATCAGAAAAAAATATAGGTAGGGAATTCTAAGCATTTTCAAACTAGTCATAAGTTCTATAGAATTTTTAATAGGAGAACACTGAAGGTTAGCTATTCTTGTTGCAAAAACTTTGCCTCTTTTATTAATCAGCAAAATACAGGAATCATTTCAAGCAACCACAATGCCGAATTCATCCAGAAGAATTGCAATTTCAAAGATAAGACTTGCTGTCCGTTGGAAGGAAAATGTCTTCAAAAAGAAATAGTTTATAGAGCCAAGGTACAAACAGATGGCTCAGAAAAATATACAGAAAATATAAAATATATGCAGGGGCTTCACAATATTCATCTGAAGACCCTTTCTCACCACTTCATCCCACGTTTTCCTGGGACTGAATCTAAAGTCATACAGTTGGAAAGTGAATGTATATATTTATATATAAATCTATTATTTCATCATCATGATATTCTGCTAATAGAGAGAGTTATCAAATAAGAACTTTTAATGAACAGCAGAGTTTTACTTTCTAACCTCACCAATTAGTACATTGCCATATGACTTTTGTGGACGAAGTGATGCCAGCCCTGAGTAAATTGCTAAATCTTAAATAAATTCAACATAGGCACAGAAGTGGCTGTGTGGTAAGTAGCTTGCTTACTAACCACGTGGTTCCAGGTTCAGTCCCACTGCAAGGCACCTTGGCATGTGTCTTCTATAGCCTCAGGCCAACCAAAGCCTTGTGAGTGGATTTGGTAGACAGAAACTGAAAGAAGCCCATCATATATATATATATATATATGTATGTATGTATATGTATGTGTGTTTGTGTGTCTATGTTTGTCCCCCCAACATCACTTGACAACCGATGCTGGTGTGTTTATGTCCTTGTAACTTAGCAGTTTGGCAAAAGCGACTGATAAAATAAGTACTACGCTTACAAAGAATAAGTCCTGGGGGTCGATTTGCTCGACTAAAGGCAGTGCTCCAGCATGGCTGCAGTCAAATGACTGAAACAAGTAAAAGAATAAAAGAATAAATAATATAAATCATAGGGGGGAAAAATTTAAAGAAAAAACTATAATTCTCTTCCACATTATTTAGATATAGTTTTGAGAATGTGTTGTCATGCTGAAATATGGAACATCAGAGAAGGATATCTTTACAGTGAGTCATTGTCGTCACCATCATCATCATCATCCTCATCATCATCATCATCATCATCATCATCATCATCCTCCTCCTCCTCATCATCATCATCATCATCATCATCATCATCAACATCAATATCATCATCAATATCACCACCACCACCACCATCATCATTATCATCATCATCACCTTCACCATCATCAACAACAACAACATCATCATCAACATTATCACCACCATCATCATTATCATCATCATCTCCATCACCATCATCATCACTATCATCATCATCGTCACCATCATCATCATCATCATCATCATCAACATCATCACCACCATCATCATTATCATCATCTCCATCACCATCACCATCATCATCTCCATTACCATCATCATCATCACCATCATTATCATCGTCATCATCATTACCATCATCAACATCATCATCATCATCATCATCATCATCATCATCATTATCATCATCATCATCATCATTATCATCATCATCATCACCGTCATCACGATCATCATCACCATCACCATCATTATAATCAGTTAACGTTCATTTTCCACGCTGGCATGGGGTGGACAATTGGAAAGGAGCTGGCATGCCAGAGAGCTGCACCAGGCTCCAATTGTCTGTTTTGGTAATTGAGTCATAAGACAATGAAAGAAAGAAGCATTAACAGGAACTACAAGGTGAGAGGTGGATTGGCAGAACTGGTAAAGCATCAGACAAATTGTCTTGCAATATTTAGTTAAAACTCCCCCTTTCATTCTCAGTTCAAATACTGCCAAGGTCAACTTTGCACTTTGTCTTTCTAAGGTTGTTATAATCAGGGGTGTGCAGTGATCCTTCTGGCTGGGGAAGCAATGACCAAAATTTTCTGTCACATCCAAGCATGTTCATTGCCAGAGCAGCTGTCTGGCTTTCGTGCTAGTGGCCCATAAATAGCACCATTTGAGTGGAATCGTTATCAGCGTCACCTTCTAGCACTTGTGCTGGTGGCCCATTAGAAAATCATTCGAGCGAGGTCATTGCCAGTGCCGCTGGACTGGCTCCTATGCAGGAGGCATGTAAAAAACACCATTTTGAGCGTGGCCGTTGCCAGTACCACCTGACTCGCCCTTGTGCTGGTGACACGTAAAAGCACCCACTACACTCATGGAGTGGTTGGCGTTAGGAAGGGCATCCAGCTGTAGAAACTCTGCCAGATCAGATTGGAGTCTGGTGTAGCCATCTGGTTTCACCAGTCCTCAGTCAAATCGTCCAACCCATGCTAGCATGGAAAGCGGACGTTAAACGATGATGATGATGATGGTGGTAGGTATTTAAATCAAATTGACATTTTTCATATTATACAGCGATTTTTGGAACTAAAAAATCACATTTTATATTAAGGATGTTCAGTAATTTGAAAAAGTATATAATATTAGTTGAATAAATGCTGGAAACTACACGCCTGTTATCTTTTCACCGTTTATCTGATGGAAGCAGAATGTCAACTTGCTTCCCTTTTCCTATGTAAGTGTTACATAACAACATAAAGATTATATATATCATAGGTATTACAAATTGACAGAAACTTAATTTAAGCGTATAAGTATTTATTAGTATCTAAAACTATTCGTTATCAGCTCTTACTGGAATAAAATTGCCTTTGTGGCATTTTTATTGGAAAAAATGTTAAAATATTACACGGAAAAGGATGCAACAGCTCATGTTGCTTCCCTGCACATATTTTTTTTTTGTGTCGTCTGCCACTGCTTGTTATCTCATGTTAATTCTGACAATAAAAGTCTGAAGCCTATGATATCATGTAGTTTATATTAATTTTACAGAACATTAGATGAACGATCTTATGAAAAATAAGTAATATACAGTTTCGATTTTGTTTCTATAATTTTTAAGGGAAGCATTTCTTCCTCTGCTTCCATGGACCGCACGATAATGGTTATTATAAAGTAGCCTTCAAGTACTGAGCAGGAGAACAATTCCATTAAAACCCTACTCAATCTGAATGAAGGGCCTTAAAACAGAAATAACTTTTCTGATATTAAGTGCTGTGAGTATGACAAAAAGAATATGCAGACAAAAATACTTCACCGAAACTCCAGGACTAATAAATATGCATAACATATAGAAAATAGCCCCGTTAGGTACCACAAATGGATTACATAAAACACTTTCAATGTAGCAAAAATAACAAAGCCAATACCAAGCACTTCACATTCACATGACACACAGAGCTGAGCTTGGTAGTGTTGTGGAAATACGCAATAAAAACAAGACTAGTGGATAGTGACAGTCATAGCAGCAAAAACAACAACAATAATAATAATAATAATAATAATAATAACAATAACATTAATAACAACAACAACAACAACAACAACAATAATAATAATAATAATAATAATAATAATAATAGCAATAGCAATAACAACAACAACAACAACAACAATAACAATAACAATAATAATAATAATAATAATAATAATAATAATAATAATAATAATAATAATAATTGAAGAGTTTTAGACAGAATAACTTCAAAATCTAAACAGATTGCACCAAATCAAATTCTACTTTTTTCTGCCCCTTTTTCCCTTCTTTTGTTCTTTTTTCTTTCTTTCTTTTTTATTTTCTTTCTTTCTCTTTTTTTTTTTTTTGGCACATTTAGAAAACAACTGTAAATTCAAATATTTGCATTACCGAGAAGCAGGTATTTCCATTTTTTTGTTTCTGTTTAACTCCTTTTTTTGTTGTTGTTGATATTGTTGTTGTTTATAATATATTTTTTTTTGTTTTGTTTTTGTTTTTTGTTTTGTTTTTTTTCTCACTAAATACAGTGAAATGAGCAGAAAGGTATAACTTATTCAATCACAAAATAGAATATGACAAAGTTTGAAAACACGGCCTTTCAGCCATGACAAGCATTTTAATAGATCTGCCATTGCACCATGGCATTGATATAATCAAGTCACATAGAGACCGTTTTACTCTCAGCTTCATTATATTAAATTTATGCATCACTGCTTTCATAGCAACAAAACTTATGGTAATCAGTTTATTTTCAAATTAGACACTAACTAAAGCTGGGACCTGAAGGGGTTTAGTAATAATAGTTATATTCTATTACTGAAGCATTTTAACTGATGCAAGAAGGGAAGAAAATAATGACAGCCATAACGATGATGATGATGATGATGATGATGATGACTATGATGATGACAATGATGATGGTGGTGGTGGTGGTGGTGGTGGTGGTGGTGAAGTGGTGGTGGTAGTGGCAATGATGACGGTGATGATGACAATGATGATGATGACAATGATGATGATGATGATGATGATGACGACGACGACGATGATGATGATGATAATTTAATGACTTGGTGCTGGAAATGATAATGATGATGATGATGACTTAGAATTGCATACATTCTGCATAAAGTGATGTCTGTCTGAGGTCTTTGTTGTGACTTGACAGAAAGCACGAATCCTTGATACACACAGAATCTTCAAATTACATCACAATATTGAATACTGTGCAACATCTTCAATAATGATAATAATAGTAAGAAAAAGAAGAATAGCAGAATCAATACCATAGAAATTTTTTAAAATTGAGATATACCAGGATCTAGCCAGAGAGCTGAGGAGGCTATGGAAGACCAAGAAGACACAATTATTCCTGAAGTAATCAGTGGACTTGGTACAACACCCTGAATGTTACTGAAAGGGATTGGAATTAAAACTTAGAAAAAAACCCTTTAAGTACTGGGGTTGATTACACCAACCCCAGTACTTTAAACGGGCTTATTTTATGGACTCCAAATGTATGAAAGGTATTCAGACTCAAAACATAAAACCAGAAGAAACATCACTGAGTAATTTGACTGGTGTGGTAAGAATTCTGCCAGCTTGCTATCTAAATAATAATGTGCCGCCCGAATGGCTCTTGTGCTGGTGGCACGTAAAAGGCACCATTCAAGCGAGGTTGATGCCAGTACCACCTGACTAGCCCTCATACCAGTGGCGCATAAAAAGCACCCACTACACTCTCAGAGTGGTTGGCATTAGGAAGGGTATCCAGCTGTAGAAACATTGCCAGATCAAATTGGAGCTTGGCGCAGCCTTCTGGTTTGCCAGCCCTCACTCAAACCTTCCAACCCATTCCAGCTTGGAAAGTGGACGTTAAACGACGACGACGACGATGATGATGATGGTGATGATGATGATGATTATGATGATGATGATGATGATGAAGTGGACAGAAGAGGAGCTAAAGGAGTTGGACTGGAAGACAAGAAAGTTCCTAGCAATGCATGGAACCCATCATCCATGTTCAGACATTGATCGCCTATACGTGAAGAGAGCAAATGAAGGAAGGGGACGGATGAGTATGGAAAAGGAAAGGAAGAGCAAAATAGCACCATAGAATATGGCCCACCATCAAAAGCCAAGAGATCAGGGAAACACTGAGGACTACCAGTAACTGGAAAATTCCAGGAATAGAGAATGTCCCCAACTTCTGGCTGAAACATCTCACCAGCACCCATACCCACATCATCATCATCATTTAATGTCTGCTTTCCATGCTGGCATGGGTTGGACGATTTGACTGGGGACTGGCGAACCAGATGGCTACACCAGGCTCCAATCTGATCTGGCAGAGTTTCTACAGCTGGATGCCCTTCCTAACGCCAACCACTCCAGTTCTAACAAACCCATGATAAAGAGAAATAACAGTGGGAAGAGTGTGGAAAATGTGACCCACTTGGTAAGTGGATGGGAAAACCTTGCACAAAATGAATACAAACGCCGCTACGATAAAGTGTGTGTGTATCTTCATTGATTCTTATGCTGCAAATACCAGTATGAAGTAACAGAGAACTGGTTTGAGTATGTACCAAGTAAAGTTATGCAAGAGGATGGAAAAGTAACGATACTCTGGGACTATGATTTTCAGACGGATCGTGTAATCGAACACCGTCGGCCGGATATTGTCATATTGAATAAGAGAGACAAATACTATCAGATCACTGACGTAGCCATACCAAATGACGTGAATGTTGTGAGTAAAGGGATTGAAAAAGATCACCAAGTACTCCGAATTGAAAGTAGAAATGGCAAGACTGTATGGAATGCGAGAGAGTAATGTAAAAGTGACACCAGTGGTTATCAGAGCATTGGGCTCAATCCCATTGAAACTTCAAAACTTCTTAAGGTAACTGGAAATCCCATGAAAGATTGATGTCTTGCAAAAAGCAGCCTTATTGGGCACAGCGCACATCTTAAGGAAAGTATTATCGGTCTGAGGTCCTTGTTGTGACTTGACAGATGACTAAAGACTCCAGTGCATTTTTACCTACACTGTGTTACGAAGGAATAATAATAATAATAATAATAATAATAATAATAATAATAATAATAATAAGAAGAAGAAGAAGAAGAAGAAGAAGAAGAAGAAGAAGAAGAAGAAGAAGAAGAAGAAGAAGAAGAAGAAGAAGAAGAAGAAGAAGAAGAAGAAGAAGAAGAAGAAGAAGAAGAAACTCTGATGGTATAAAGGTATAAAATTACCACATAACATTATCATTAGGTTACTATAGAATAATGAGTGATATGGATACCTACGGGTGCTGCAGGGCTGCAACATGATAGGATAATAGAAAGAGAAATCAGAGAGAAAATCTCTAAAGAGTACAAGAGAAGAGTTACAAACGCCATTGAAACAAAATTAAATGGAAGAAATATCATTGAAGTAATAAATACATGGCCTATGACAGTATTAAGATACTCGGCACCTTTTCTAAAATGGACAAAGTTCAATTTACAGAATTTAGATAGAAGCTCACAATGCACAATGTACACCATCCTAAAAGTAATACCAACAGAATCTTCCTGCCAAGAAAGGAAAGAGGCAGAGCATTACTAAATGGAGAAGACACTGTTAGGAGTGAAATATTGAGGTTAAAAAATTATGTCGTGCAGAGTGAAAAAAGAATACGATTGGTGGCTGGATATATCAGAAAAGTTACTGAAAGAGTTGGATGATTCGTGAACAGAAAGAAGAATAACAGAGCAAGCAGGTGGAAAGAACTGGAATTACATGGCCAATTCATACAACAAACCGAGGATGTGGGAAGTAAAGATTGCTGGATCTGGCTGATGGAAGCGAACCTAATGCTAATTATAGAGGCTCAGGAACAAACCATTAGGACAAATTGGATAAAGGTAAACATTGACAAAACTCAAAAACAACAAACGCAGAATCTGTTGAAAAGGAGATGAAAGTATCAATCATCTATTGAGTAAATGCAGCAAGCTAACACAAAAAGAGTATAAGCACAGACATAACTGTGTAGGTAAATGAGAATGTGATGTTAACTGAGTGTGTGGCTTCAAAATAACAGAAAAGTGGCAGGAACACAAACCAGGGGCTGTGATAAGGAATAAGATTTACAGAATTTGATGGGTCTTAGCCTTAAAGACTTACCATATTACTGAAACAAGAAGACCAATTATGATTATAGAGGACAAAATAAGCAAACAGCATAAGATTACAGACTTTGCAATATAATATGATAATAGAGTGAGTACCAAAGGAATAGAAACATCAATGAGAAACATCAGGACCTAATTAGAGGGTTGAAGAGATTGCAAAAGACTAAGACAGCAATTATTCTTGTGGTATTTGGTGCACTTGGCACAGCATCCAAAATGCTAATTAAGAGGCTGAAATATACAAGAATAGAGGCTTGCATTGCTGACCCACAGAGAAGTACATTCCTGTATTCTTCAAGAATCCAAAGAAAGATTGAGATTTGAGAAGATTTGTTGTCACAAAACCTCAAGATAGTATTCTTGCTAATCAAATTAACATATAATAGGTTTGGAATTATAACAACAGCAATAACGATGATGATGATGATGATCCCATCATTATCATTATGATCATCATCATGACCATCATCTTCATTATCATCTTAATCATCATCTTCTCTATTATCATCATCATTGTTATGTCTACATTTTAATGTCAGGTCTCTCCTGAGCGCTACTGGTAACATGTAACCCAGTACAACCTGTCACATGGTCAGGCCATCAGTGACCAAACTTACAACCCCACCAAACTTACCTAATGTGGAAGGTGATGTTTGGACACTCTGTGAGAAGAGTAAAACCCAACAAAGGACAGAAGAAATCATGAAAGCCAACAGCTATCCAAATCCAGCAGAGTGTATATGAGGGTTGGTTGTAGACTCTTTGTCCCTTGGTTGGCAATCCACTTTGTGATGGAATCGCAATAAAAATATTGGTCATTGTACAATTTTATAAATGCTACTTCAAAATAAGTGAAAGTGTCAAATTCTAACAGTCATATTAACTGCATTAACAGGGCCAGAGCTGTTAATAAAGGGAATTGTACAGTTCTATATTTAAGAGATAAGGAATTATTTACATCATTTACATTTGACGGATATTTGTCCTCATCTTGTTTGTTGTTAACACAATGTTTCAGCTGATATACCCTCCAGCTTTCATCAGGTGTTTTGGGAAAATTCGAACCTGGGTTCTCATTCCTAAGGTATTTTTTATGCTATTATTATTATAATTATTATTATTATTATTATTATTATTATTATTATTATTCAGGTCACTGCATGGAATCGAACTTGGAATCTTGGGGTTAGTAGCCCGTGTTCTTAACCACTAACCCATCACTGCCACATCTGTGCAAAAGAGTGTGAGTCACAAACAGGACTGAAAAACCACATCTGGGCTGCTTTGAGAGGACAATCAAGCAATGATATTGCTTGGAATCAAGTTGCAGCCATCATGTGTGTGTGTGTGTGTGTGTGTGTGTGTGTGTGGCTTAGTGGTTAGTGTATTTTGCACATGATTCCTGGCAGGCTGTGGTTTCCTTGAGCAAGACACCTTATTTCACATTGCACTAGTCCACCCAGCTGGCAAAAATAAGCTGTACCGGTAATTCATTCTGTGTCATGTTGACTCTCCCTGAGAACTGTTAAGGGTATTACACATGTCTGTGAGTCACTTGCTCAATCACTTGCACATTAATTCATGGAGTGGGGGATGTTCTGTTGATAGAATCAAGTGGAACTTTCATCACTGGAACTGACTGAGTGCCAGTATGTGTGTGTAAGCACGTGTGCATGTGTGTATGTGTGCATGTGTGAATGTGTGTTTGTGTCCATTGAATACCCTGGGTGGTTTGGCTGCTCCATCAAGATCAGCCTATTATTAAACAACAACAATAACAGAATAATGGAATCGGTAGTAACATCTGATTATAGGATTGTATGGTTATTATACTAATATACTAAAAGTAGCATATTTAAAATATATTCTAAAGAAAATGTGTAATATTATTGACAATAATTATGGTGCAGAAAATAACTATTGATTTCTTTCTGTTAGAAATGATTCAATGGCCTTAATCAAACCACTAAACCTCTCATTGAATTCCAACCACATTCAATGCACCCTGCTTCTTTTTGTTGTTTCTTATTTTGTTGTTGCTTTGTTGTTTCTTGTTAAATAAACGAAGTGGGAGGAGTCAGATGTGGTAACCAACCAGAGTACAACATTAGTGATGGAATACAACTCTCATGACACTTCAATGACCGTTACTCCTTGTGGAGAATTAATGGAAAAGACTTAAAGGAAATAATGATAGGGGTGGAGGTAGTTGATTGATTAAGAGAAAACAACAGGAGATGTGAAGAAGGAGAATTAGCAAGTAGTAATTATTGACACAGAAGCAGGTATGGTATGACATTAATATCTCTTCTTCTTTTTTTTCTTAATGAAATGATTGCTCATATGGAGAGTATAGTGTAAATTGCATTATAATTAATCTGTCACTGATAACAGACCATGTAATTAATTTAGAGACTTTATTTGCCAGCAGCTGGGCATAATATTCAATGTTCTAATGAAAATAAGGAAAAAATATTGTTTCACCTGTTTTCTTTTTCTTTTTTCTTCTTTTTTTTTAGCAGTGAATTTGAAATGTTAATGATGAGGTGTGTAATAAAAAATCATTTAGATTAATACCTTGGATTGTTAAATCTTAAACAATTTCAACTCCAACGATAAATAAAAAGAGTAACTTTAATTTCAAATAGGTGTACCAGTGGAGCGTTAAGAGCACCATCTGAGCGTGATCATTGCCAGAGCAGCTGTCTGGCTTCCGTGCCAGTGGCACGTAAATAGCACCATTTGAGCATGATCATTACCAGCATCACCTTCCTGGCACTTGTGCTGGTGGCACATGAAAAAAACATCCGAGCGAGTTCATTGCCAGTGCCGCTGGACTGGCTCTTGTGCAGGTGGCATGTAAAATACACCATTTTGAGCGTGGCCATTGCCAGTACAGCCTGACTGGCCTTTGTGCCGGTGGCAAGTAAAAGCACCCACAACACTCTCAGAGTGGTTGGCGTTAGGAAGTGCATCCAGCTGTAGAAACTCTGCCAGAGCAGATTGGAGCCTGGTTCACCAGTCCTCAATCAAATCATCCAACCCATGCTAGCATGGAAAGCAGACGTCAAACGATGATGATGATGATGATGATGATGATGATGATGATGATGATGATGATGATGATGATGATGATATCTCCTGGTACTGTTATTTTCTAAAATAAAGTTCTTGTTCATCAGGAATTTCACATCCCATCGATTTCTATACATTCCAATAGTAATGCTCCCACTGGTGCCCTGATGCTACCAGGAAATTCAGCTTCTTTGGGCTCACACTGTATTACACTTCTTCCTCTTTATTCTATATATCTATAAGTCTATATATGGACAACTGAGCAGGGTGTTCAGCACAAAATTGCAGAAACCTCTTCTGTTATCTATGACAGAAGACACCATGGAGTCTATGATATATTTTTTGTTTGTTTCTGGCGTTACATGGTAGCCATGCTGGGGCACCACCCTGAAGAATTTTTGATCGAATAATTTGACCCCAGTATTTAATTTTTTTTAAAACCGAATTCTTATTTTATCAGTCTCTTTGCAGGACTGCTAAATTACTGGGACATAAACACACCAACATCAGTTGTCAAGCAGTGGTGGGGGGATAAAAACTGATACAAACTCTCTCTCTCTCACACAAACACACACTGTGTGGGGGTTGGTGTTAGGAAAGGCATCCAGCTGTAAAAGCCCTGCCAAAACAGACACAGTAGCCTGGGGTAGTTTCTACTTGGTCAGCTCCAGTTAAACTGTCCAACCCATACCAGCATGGAAGGCAGAAGTTAAACGATGATGTTGATGATGATGATAATATATGACAGGCTTCTTTCAGTTTCCATCAACCAAATTCACTCACATAGCTTTGCTCAGCTCAAGGCTATAGTAAAAGACACTTACCCAAGGTGTCACACTGTGGGATTGAACCCAGAACCATATGGTTGTGAAAAAAACTTCTTACCAGAAAGCCACACCTGTGCTTATGTAAACAATTTTCATTCAACCATACTAATGTATACATATTCATGTTTAGATACATAAATTCTCACACATGCATGCATATACATGCATGCAGTTATATGCACAAACACATAGACCTCACACACACACACACAACATGCACACACAAATCACTCACACACAACACATACATACATACAGCATCACATGTTCTTTCAAACAGTATCTGAAATACTCGGTTCACTTCCACACAGTCACATTTCCATTGACTGTCAACAAATTGTCTTCTAGCTTTGTGATTTCATAGACAAGTAAAATACATACAAAAAAAAAAACCTTTACTTGAAAATCTGATAAAGTTAGTGACAAGAAGTGTATTGAGCTGTGAAAACACTGACTCAATAACATGTATTCATCCAACCCATGCTAACATGGTAAAACAGACATAAAACAAATGAACAAAAGGAACTAATGTTATACTTGCTCAGCTTCCTGAAATTACTAAAACAATGAACTGCATCTATATGTTTATCTGTATTATGCAAATCTTAAAGAATCAGAAAATCAGTTACAACCAAGTGAGATACCAGAACATCGAATGTTTCCTTTCACACATAAAACAAAGTTTTTGAAATCAGGAAATGTTTATTTACCAATGCTAGCTAGCTAATAGACTTTTGTCAACAATTCCAATCATTGCAAGAAAACTATCAGAAGCATAGAAGATGTTTTCATTTAGTTCACAGCAAAAATATTTTCTCCCTTTCCAAGATGTGAGTATTCATTCTTTTAGAAATATTTACTAACCAATAAATTTTCCTTCCCTACACTGCTCGGTTAAGATAACACACTTACCCAGAGACACCTGCGTAAACAAGCCATCATGGTGGCATCAACTTTAAATCTATCTTTACAAACAACACCAATAATTCATCTCAGATGTATCCTTCTACCACAACAGTGACTGTATGAAATATATTGAGAAAATAATGTGAGAATATGACATAAACATCGACTATGTTATAAATTATATAACTTCAAAAAGACTAATTGAATTTAGCAAAATACTGTTAATGGAATCATTAACTCTCACGCTGGGTCTCTGACTGCTTGAAACGGTTCATCTTCCATATGTTGGTAGTAAGGTAGTGAGAGATAGCACACAATAGATTTCCAATTATATTGCCAGTTTTATTGTGCAGAACAAACATGCAACTGCATTATTCAACGTGATGATTCAATTTAACATTTCGCTTTTGATGAATAAAAGCAATTTCATTTTACTTACCCTTCAACAAGTGAAGAAAGTTGTTTGACATATAGCTTTGAGTAGTGACATTTTTTTATTGGACTTCATCAGATGTAAGGATCAAATTGACCACCAAATGAGCATCTTACATAGAAGACACAATAATTTAATAAATAACTTAGCTTATTACACTTATAACGCAACAGTATAAAATCATTTACAGATGGTAAACTGGAAGAAAATTGGGTGTCTTTCCTTTCTTATATATGCTTCGGTCATTGGACTGTGAGTGTGGCCATGCTGGGGCATTGTCTTGAAGGGTTTAGTCAAACAAATTGACAAGTAATACTATATTTTTTTAAGGTCTGGTATTTTTTCTCTTGGTCTCTTTTTGCCAAATTACTAAGTTAAGGGAATGTAAACAAACCACCAGCATCAGTTGTCAGGCAATGGATTGGGGGGGGGGGGACAAACACATACATGGACGATGATGATGATGATGTGTTCTTATATTTATATATAAATATGTATATACATCGCTAGCCACTACACATTCTTTATTTTTTCTCCTTGTTTCCTTCTGCGTTCCTTTCTGTGGAAGAGCGTAGGCTCGAAATGTTAAAGACTTTTTCACTTCCCGAACATCAAACCAATACATCTATTTGTTGTCTACACCACTTGTCTTTGTCTTTTGTTTTTTGTGAATTCTCCCCCTATATATATATATATATATATATATATATATATATATGAGACTATCTGTATTACCCAGCGTTGCCCAGGTTACTGTTGTTCTTATTCACATTAGTAAACAACAAATATGAAAATATATATTCTTTTCTCTTAATTATTTCAAAATATCTATATTTTATTAAAACATTATCCAAATTGTAATGATAATAGAATTTAAGACTAAAATTATGTCAATCTTGAAGCAACTCAAGGTAAACAATATTCATTGTGTAATTTTTTTGTCGGAGTCCAAATGAATAAATTCTTGCTGCTTCCAACTTGTGACCAACCAACATAGAGTTGGCCATGGGAGAAGCATGTAGTAGAGAGATCAAGTCCAACTACCTTGAGGGAGAATAAAGACATTCTCTTCTTTGTGACTACCTGTTATGACAGTTGCCTATAGGACATGTGGCTTCATGGAAGTAACAATTAAGTAAATTCCATTACACAGGTGAGGTGGGTCAAGATTCCTAAGTAACATAATAGGAGCATCCAGCTTCAGTGTCAAGTTATGTGGTGGCATTTAATTTGTGGTCCGTGGGAAGAGCCATTCTAACAATGCGTCCTGCCCTAACTCTTCGAAATGCTTAGTTTTAGAATGGTTGTAGCTGATGAAGGAAATATTCTCGATGTGGCTTGTGTGTTTTCTGTACTTTGTTTATCATTTTCTCCACGTTTTTTTGCAATGTCCTGTACCCAGATATGCATCTATATATACATGTAGATGTACATATGTACATACATGTATGTATATATGCATATACTCATATATATATTACATGATCGAATGCACGGGTCATCCTTACAAGTAAGTTTTAACTATATATATATATATATATATATATATATATGTATATACATATGTATATATATATATATGTGTGTGTGTGTGTGTATATATATATATATATATATATATGTGTGTGTGTGTGTGTGTGTGTGTAAATATATAAAAACAAAGAGATAAAGAGAGCAAAGGTAAGGTTGGAGAAGTATTTTATGGATAGAGTCTTACAGCTGTTTCTGGGAAGATCCAGTACTTCCCTTCATCGGAGACAGAAAAAATAAAGTAATCTATTATTATATCCATAGGCGGATATTTTTAGTATGAAGTGGTAAAGAGTGTGATGTGCTGAAAAAAGAGAGAACAGTACTTGAAGTGTAGTTTCATTCCAGTGGTGAATATCCGTGTAGAAATCCGTGCAAAGTAATCCTTGTGTGGATAATCCGGAAATTTATGTTGGAGCGAAAGTTGATATAGCATAGATAGCAGAGGTACATATATTCCATATTGCGATGGATTTTTGCTTGTTTACTTGAAGAATGGCCAAGTCAAGTGAAAAGTGAGCGGTAATTAGGTCAAGTCATGAAGACAGAATGTGAAAGGGGATAGAGGAGAGATAGAGGCGGTGGATGGTAGCGATATATTTATGGTCAGTTGGTCTTAACAGGGTAGAGGGGATGAACATATAGAGTGAAGGAGGAATAGAGGGATGAGGTTAAAAGGTCTAGTGAGTAGGAAGGAATGCGTGTGTGTAGTATATAGGTGGTGGGGGTATGAGTGATAAACCAAGGACAGAGATAAAAGGAAGGGATGGGTGGGAAAGGTAGTTAGTAGTATCATATTTTAGGATGCTGCCAAGCCTATTTATAGACGGTGGAAAGGGATTGAAAGAAGTGACGTAGTCTGTATGCGTAGGTGGTGTTCTTGTGAATTTGAGAATAGAAGAAATCGATTTGGTGGTATATGTGTGGTGAGATGATCGAAAGGAAATAATCATATTCAAAAGATGGTGAAAGATGGATGTTTTTGCCAGGTTGAATAGGTTGCCTGTGGAGGGTTGTGTGATTATGTTGCGTGATCGTTTGTGCAATTTTGCTTGTGATAGAACCTAAATGTGTGAAAAGAGCGGTGGTTGCAGTTGCTAAACGCTTCGTTATATCGATTAAGTAGAGTGGGAGAATTGTATTTTAAAATATGGAACGCCTCCGTTAGGCAAAGCTTGCAATTGGAGCGCTGGCCCTGGTATGGAGTTCCAGAATCTAAGATGGACCATTTTAAGGTGTATTGGGTATTTTTGTTTTTGAGGTGATGAATATGATTGGCTAATGCTGTAGATTTACTGTGTTTGTCGTATCTAAAAGAGTGCAAATGGGCTGCGTAGCGATGTTTAAAGTTTATAGTTGCACCAATGTACGTGGCACTAGAGTTATGTAATAGATTTTTCCCGGTGTATTTATATATTACATTGTATCTTACGCAATGTGTTTGAAGCGGACAGATAGTCCCGGAGCGACAGTTACAAGTGTAGGAGGCTAGAGGGTTGCGTATGCTTGTGGTTGAGTTATTATTATTGGAGGATATGTTATTAGGGGATGTGTAGGAATCTAGATCAGTGGAATTATTGTTATGGCTATTTGTCCTATCAGTGTTATTATTGGTATTGTTATTGTCTAGAATATTAATGGGTTGGGATCCATTGTGGTTTTGTTCCAGTGTACGAGCGTTAGTGTTAGAAGAACGTATATTGATGTCCGTGTTCGGTGTATGTGTGGGTCGGGTGCTGGTGCTAACATAGTTACGGTTGCGTAGGTTTTGGTAATAGAGCGAGAGTTTATGTTTGTTAGAAGCTGCTATAATAGATTCAAAGTTAGGAGTGGTAGAATACGATAATTTTAAAGTGGATCTGTTGAATATAGAGTGGTATTTGTGTTGTCGTGGGAAGTTAGAATCTAGTATTTTAAAGAAAGATTTGGCTAGGTTGCTAGTGTTAAGAGAGAATGGGGGGGTGTACCACAGGATGGAGCGACCACCGCTTTTTGGGGGGGTTCTGTGCATGTTGTAATTAAGGTGTTTAAGTGGAGGGCAGTTGTCTATACTTTTGGTAGGGCTAGCTGATTTAAACATCTTAGATTTGGCCCTAGTGTTATAGGTGCGATTGTGGGGTCTGCTTGGATATGTGGGTGGTTGGTTGTGGTTTTGATTGATGTTATGTCTTTGGGGTGCGATTTGTGATATAAATTGTTTAAGTCTGGTGTTATGGATGTATTTTATTTGTTGTGAGAAACCACTAGCCGCTAGTGTTTGGTTGTAGTATGGAGCGTGATTGTTAAATATTTCTTCAGAAGAGGATAGATCAGATAAGTGGGTAGAGATCCCTATGATTATGTTATCGAAAGTAGATCTGTGATGATTAGATTGAATATTGAGGTATTTAAGGTACTGGTTGGGTTTATGATAGGGGGAGTGTTGCGAGTTAGATAGGTTCAGAGAAACGTCCAAGAAGTTAGCCGTTTTGTATCCGTTTTCAAATGTTATTGATAGATTCATACCTGAGAAAAATTTGTGTAGATCCTTTTTTGTCCTCTCAATGGAAGATTTGTTAGTAGTCTTGGTAATAAGTAAAGCGTCATCCCTATATAGACCACCATGGATGTTAGGGAAGTGTGATTTTAATTGGTGGAGTATGTACAATCCAACTAAATCCGTGGCCTGTGCTGAATCGGAAGAACCCATGGTTACATCAAATAATTTGTTAGAGCTATTGGTATGTTGATTTGCTCGGCACCAGAGCTTGTTCTCGAAAGCTATAAGAGTTTTGCAAGCGTTGATTATAATGTTAATTTCTAAAATATGTATATATATATATATATATATATATATATATATATATATATATATATATATATTCTTTTATTCTTTTATTTGTTTCAGTCATTTAATTGGAGCACTGCCTTTAGTCAAACTAATCGAGCCTAGGACTTATTCTTTGTAAGCCTAGTACTTATTCTATTGGTTTCTTTTGCTGAACTGCTAAGTTATGGAGATGTAAACACATCAACATAGGTTGTCATGCTATGGTGGGGGGACAAACACAGACACACAAGCATACACACACACACACACACACACACACACACACACATATATATATATATATATATATATATATATATATATATATATATATATATATATATATGATGGGCTTCTTTCAGTTTCCATCTACCAAATCCACTCACAAGGCTTTGGTTGGCCCAAGGCTATAATAGAAGACACTTGCCCAAGGGGCCACACAGTGGGACTGAACCCAGAGTTGTGTGTGAGTGTTTGTGTGTGTGTGTGTGTGTGTGTGTGTGTGTGTGTGTGTGTGTGTGAGTGTGAGCATGTATGATATTTTATTGGTGTTTTATATATAGTATTCTATCATATATTCTTTTACTTGTTTTTATTGGTACTTATAAGGAACATTTGAAAGATGAAAGGCAAAGTGTTATTGAGTCCCTGACAGCATGCTATCTTCTGCTCTATCATTTTCTACCAATTTACTGAATGTAATAAATATAATAAACTGTAGTTATGAATTGTCTTATTTTCTTCTGTTACAATGAAACTGGTTTCTTTTATGTTTTTTTTTTTTTGTCTTTTTATTGTTTTAGAATGTTTTTAGTTAACGATTTATCTTTCATTTAATGTTCAATTATCTTGCATCATGAAACAGAAGTGATAAATATTAAATATGCACTGATTAGACTGTCCTATATGCTTAGAAAATTCACAGCTATTACTAATGAGGAACTTTAATAATTTAACAATAAATTTGCATTTTGAAAACGGAATAATTCATAATTTACTGATGTGATATGTGCAAAGACATCAGTAAAAGAAAACTATTTGAGGGGAGGGGGACCCAATACCGAACATCCTCCTGCTGTGCTTTGTATCCTCACACTTACAGCCATCAATGACTCCCGTCTCTTCGTCCCTCATAGTACCCTCACCACCAGCTCATTTGTTATGCTTGCCCTGCTCTACAACTACGCAGCCCACTGACCCCCACTCCCACCCAGGTGACCTCTATTACCACCCAACATCTCTGTTTGTCTTTATGTCACTCTTACACTCTAACACTGCAAGGATTCCCTGTAGGCTTTTTCTCTTTCCTCTCACAGCATCCATCCACCATTTCACACTACCCCTCTCTTTCTCTCTCAATATCCTCTCTTCACTGCCTCCCCATCTTGGATATTTTTGTAGCATTTATCCTCTACCCTAAGGGAAGTTTTGTCTACTGAATGTTTCAATAAAAGATGGGTGAATATAGCAAGGATGACATGTGTGAATGACGGAGCCACCTTGAACATAATAATCCTATAAACCAGAAAAAGAAAGGAAAAAAGTGAGTCACTCACTGTAATGTGTATTTTGCATGACACCATTGCCCGAAGTTACCGTGGTCTTTTCCATATGCTTTTCTTTCCATGGATGAACCTAATCTGTTTCCCCTTTTACATTATGACATTTCTGTGATACACGATCGATATTGATCGGCTTCTTTCTTTTTTTTTTCCTTCTTTCCACGATCCCTTTTGATCAAATTTCTACTCCCAACACTTTTTTTTTCTTCCCAAAAAGAAAAGCTCTACTTTGTATTTGTTCCCTCTGTGTTCTGCCCTGTGTGGTCAATAAAGAAACATATCCTCTACCCTACTTCCATAGTGCCCTTCAGCATCACTTTCCCTCATTGCTCTCACCCACAGCTCCCCCATTTTCTGCTTCATGTTCACTCACTTCACGCTTCTCTGCCTCCCTCAGCACTCCTTCTCCTCTTTCTTGCTCCCCCCCCCTCTGGCTCCCCGCTTCCACCAACTCACACATATTTCTTTTAATGTCTCCCACAACAATCCTCTCCACCCTTGTCTATAGCTTCCTTTCCATTCCTTTTCCTCACCATACTCACCCTTATATTACAATATATTCCTAGACCTTACACAATCCACCCCATTACTGTTTCACTCCACCCCCAACTATTCTCAGTAAACTTTGACATTAACCCCTTCCCTTTTCCCATGTTTGCAGCCATATTCAAAGCATTGCCTACCCCCCCCCCCCCCCCCCGATTAGTGCCTACCTTAGTAACTGGCACCTTGTCGGTTATGATGACGAGGATTCTAGTTGATCCAATCAACAGAACAACCTGCTCATGAAATTAATATGCAAGTGACTGCGTATTCCACAGACATGCATACCCTTAATGTAGTTCTCAGATTCAATGTGTCACAGAGTATAACAAGGCTGGCCCTTTGAAATACAAGTACAGCTTATTTTTGCCAGCTGAGTGAGCTGGAGCAATGTGAAATAAAGTGTCTTGCTCAAGGACACAACACACCACCAGGATTTGAACTATGTCCTTAGGATCGTGTGTCAGATACCCTAACCACTAAACCATGTGCCTATCCTACTACTCCACTACTTTCTACACTGCCACACTTTCACAACAATAAATCCGTTCCTGTCATCTTACCCTCCCTCATACCCCAGGAGTGGACTCAACGGGGGCCTGATGGGCATGTGCCCTCACTCAAGAAAAGAAGTGCACTTTCTAAATAATGTTATTAAGAACTTTTCTCCTGGAATTGTATTACCTTCTGACCCTGTGCCCTCCTTTCGAAAAATTCCTGGGACCACACCTGTACTTAAACTCTCCTAGAATCCCAACAAACAGCCATAAATTAAATGCATCTATCTGGGCCACAATCGTGGCCTGTCGTGCCTAATGTGTTAAATAACTCCAACATTTTCAGGGATCAAGCAACACTGATTTTCTGTGACATTTTTTGAGATATAAACGATCATCTTGTCCAGGTTATCCAGAAGGAGACTGGTGAAACCAGTGTCAGCTTCTCTGAATGTCCCCTATATACTTTTCAGTCTTCAAATCCTCATGATGAGAATTTTGGCAATGGAACAGCAGAAACATGATAATAGATATGGGATGATAAAGCAAACAGCTACTCTTTTACTCTTTGATTCTTTATAAGCCTAGTACTTATTCTATCAGTGTTTTTACCGAACTGCTAAGTTTTGGGGATATAAACACACCAACATCAGTTGTCAAGTGATGGTGGGGGGAAGAACACAGACACAAAGACACACACACGAAAAAATATATATATATATATACATATATATATACATGACAAGCTTCTTTCAGTTTCCGTCTACTAAATCCACTCACAAGGCTTTGGTCAGCCTGAGGCTATAGTAGAAGACTCTTGCCCAAGGTGCCACGCAGTGAGACTGAACCCAGAACCATGTGGTTGGCTATGCATAGAAATACAAACTTGTTATCAGTTAAAATATTTCAGAGGCATATTTGAATCCATAAGAAAGTAATTCTTTGTATTTTGTCATGGAGAAAAATTTTAATAGATGTTTAACAACAGAAAATAAGATTCCCCCCTATTCTCTATGATGTAAAATTTATAAATATGTGTGTGTATATATGTAAATGTGTGGGGGGGGGGTGTTTGTGTATGTGCATGTGCACGTGTATGTGTACATGTGTATATATGCGTGTGTGTGCGTGCATGCATGTGTGTGAGTATACAGGGTGTGGTGAATATATTGTTGTCTAAATTATGCAAAAATGAAAATATCACTGGCATTTCATTTTAACCGATATATTTACCAAAATTACATTAAAAATTTTGAAATACTAAAGAATAAATTTACTCAATAAAATCGCCATTGGCTTCAACCATGGCCTCCAGATGACTTCAGAATCTCTTGCAAATGTTCTGGATGGTCTCCTTGTTTAAGTTGGTGAATGCTGCCATAATTCTTGCCTTCAGTTCATGTTTGGTATTACAAAGAGTTTTGTTGGTCCATTGCTCAAATGCACTCCACATATAATAATGAAGGGGGTTGCAGCTTGGCGAGTTAGGGGGCCAGATGTTAGGGGTGGTGTGGTCACAGAAATTGCTTGACAACCATGACTGAGTTCTCCTGCTTGTGTGGCATGGTGCAGAGTCCTGTTGGCAAACTTAGGGTCTTCCAGCAGCCAGCCTCTTGACCCAGAGCAGCACTACCTACTTCAGGCACTTCATGTAGACCGACGTGTTGAGTCTGAAACGCTTGCATTGCAGCTTCCGGCATGAATACCAAGCAGTACAGCATGTCATTTGAAATTTCTAGCATTAAGAATATGAAATGAAACAACTTACTCATCGCACCCTGTATATATATATATATATATCTGTAGATATATCAAAATAAGCAACAAGGATATCCAGAGGTAATGCAGTATGATCGTTTCATGCATAGAATTCTATGTCTTTGTGCAGCTGAGGATTGCTCTGCATTTTGAATTGAAATAATGATTGAATTGTTCAATTAAATGGAGTTGCATGAAACAATTGTACTGCATTACTTCTCGAAATCCTAGTTGCTTATTTTGATCTTAACCACCTTACTTTGAAATTGTATGGATAATACTGTACTAAATTCTGGTGCCTCAACTTAAGTACCATATTCATTTGAATCTAAATTTTTGCTGAACTTATAGATATAGATGTGTGTGTATTATGTATGCATGCATATATCTATGTGTGTTTGTCTTTGTGTATGTGTTTGTCCCCCACCGCCATCAGAATAAGTTCCATGTTTAAAATATCAGTCATGGGGTTGATTTGTTCGATTAAAACCCTTCAAGGTGGTGCCCCAGTATGGCCACAGTCAAATGATTGAAACAAGTAAAAGAAAGAAGATAGAAGATAAATCATATTTTATCATCTTAAGAGAAAGAAAAAAAACAATTTAAAATGTAGTCCTCCATTTGAAAATGAAAAAAAAAAGCCATGATGGTCATGGTTAGAATGTCTTTGACCGTCACCCATATTAATAAAGTAAGAGGGTGAAACCTCCCCTTGTTTAATTTCATTTATCATTTTTCCTCCACTTTAAACCTGACAGCACATGCATATGTAAGAAAAGCATAATAATTTTAATAATTCAATATTATTAAAAAAATTTTTTCTTCTTCAGTAATGCATTAGAGAGTTTGGTTTTTACTGAACCAATTTCAATCAAAAATATTTCCTAAATAATATAATCTTGACAGCTTCTCACAGACTAACACTAATCTTATTTTGACCCATATATCTATTTTTGATTTAATGAAATACAAAACTGAAAATGTTTCATTTGTTGATTTACTTTTCTCATTCATACAATTTATGATACCAATCTCATAATATTTTTAAAACCTTATATCTTCTCTCAATGCACAATCAATTGAGAGAATGCTGAAATATATGAAGAGAAACAAACAACAACTATACAAAGTGCTTTTATGGAGTTTGTCGCAAACATAAATATTATGTTTCTAGACAATAAAGTTTGAAATGCCATTTCTTACTGTATACAATACATCTAGTTGTCAGTATAATTCCATATTTTATTCATTTTCATCTTTTTTTCCAGAACTTATAAATAAAACATGAGCAAATTAATAGATTTAGTAAATGCGTGATGACCAGTGGTGTATTTATTAAAGACACGCTGCTCTCACGACATCAATGCATCAACTATACTGGATATTGTAGTTTTATCAATATCTGTTTATGTGTCCATTTTTCATGGGTTTCCTGCCTGATTTTCATGATTCTGCAGCAAAAAAAAAAAAAAATTATAATAAGATATCAAAAAAAAAATGAAT
Source organism: Octopus bimaculoides (assembly GCF_046866305.1). Lineage (NCBI taxonomy): Eukaryota > Metazoa > Mollusca > Cephalopoda > Octopoda > Octopodidae > Octopus > Octopus bimaculoides. The sequence goes on along the minus strand of NC_142928.1, from coordinate 190,690,196 downwards.
AAATAAATAAAACTTAGTCAAGCCAGTAGGCTATTTGCAAGTTGAATTGGAAATTCAATTAGACCAAAGAGATTATAGCAACAGAGCAACTCAGATATTAAATCACAATTAAATTCGTGACCACATGAATTCTGGTTCTCGTAATAGGGAAATTGGTTCCTTGACAGAGATGAATGATTCTGAATTGCCATCTTGAAAATATGATGGATATAATGAAAAGAGGCTGGATACAGGAGTTATTTCGTCCAGAGTGTTCACTGCTGAGGAAACCAAATCAGGTCAAAACACCAAATCTGGTGATCTATTAGCATTCTGAGTGATGCCCTGTGTCTTTAATATTCAAGTGTCTTTGAGATATTTCTTCAAGACAAAATAGTACAACAAGTGTCATTCCATGATCTTATACACATTATAAATATCATAAATGTTATGTATTTTAATCTAAAGCTCTTTCAGATGTGTATATTAATTTAATTCCGAGCTAGCTTTCACACAGATCAGTAAATGTGTTTTGTTTGCTGAGATCGTTGCCAGTGCCGATGGACTGGCCCTCGTGCCGGTGACACGTAAAAGCACCCACTACACTCTCGGAGTGGCTGGCGTTAGGAAGGGCATCCAGCTGTAGAAACTCTGCCAAATCAGATTGGAGCCTGGTGTCACCTCCTGGTCCACCAGTCCTCAGTCAAATCGTCCAACCCATGCTAGCATGGAAAGCGGATGTTAAACGACGATGATGATGATGATGATTTCTATATCAGAAAAAGTGTTTTCAGCTTATCTCAGAACGTCCAAGATATTCATCAATAAGAAGAAGACCAACTCAGGTCAAAACATTGGGCACTGAGTGAAAAATCTACACAGCCACACTTGTGCCTATACATACATACATACATACAGACAGACAGACAGACAGACAGACAGACAGACAGACAGACAGACAGACAGACAGACAGATATAGACATAGACATATATAAATAATGTCACGCTGTGAGACGCTTTGGGCAAATGTGTTCTACTATAGCTTCAGGCCAACCGAAGCCTTGTGAGTGGATTTGGTAGACAGAAACTGAAAGAAGCCTGTCGTATGTGCTGGTGGTACATAAAAAGCACCGTCCGAACGTGGTCGATGCCAGTGCCGCCTGACTGGCTCCCGTGCCGGTGGCATGTAAAAAGCACCCACTACACTCTCGGAGTGGTTGGCATTAGGAAGGGCATCCAGCTGTAGAAACCTTGCCAGATCAGATTGGAGCCTGGTGCAGTAAAAGAATAAAGGAATAAACGAATAAAAGAAAAAATATATATATGTACTTACACCACACACATACACACACACATATACAGACACATTCATACACACACACAGATATATATGTAGAGAGAGAAAGTCAGATAGACACATACATACATGTATAAGATGGGCTTCCTATAGTTTCTGCCAACCAAATTTCCCTCAGAAGGTATTCTTTTCTACTCAAGGCACAAGGCTGGAAATTTGGGGGGAGGAGGCCAGTCGATTATATCAACACCAGTATGCAACTGGTACTTGATTTATCAACCCCAAAAGGGTTAAAGGCAAAGTTGACCTTGGCAGAATTTGAACTCAGAACGTAAATACAGTTCTATATTTAAGAGATGAGGAATTATGTACATTATTTACATTATTTACATTTGATGGATATTTGTCCTCATCTTGTTTGTTGTTAACACGTTTCGGCTGATATACCCTCCAGCCTTCATCAGGTGTCTTGGAGAAATTTCGAACCTGGGTTCTCATTCCTAAGGTATTTTTCAATGTTGTTATGATTATCATTATTATTATTATTATTATTATTGTTGTTGTTGTTGTTGTTGTTCAGGTCATTGCCTGTTCAGAACATAAAGACTGATGAAACGCTGCCAAACATTTCGCCCGGCGTGCTAACGTTTCTGCCAGCTCACCGCCTTATTTCCCTCACAAGATATTGGCCAATCCATGGCCACAGTGTTCCCACAAAGTAGAAATGAACACAAAACCATATGATTCCAAAACCAGTTTCTCAACCACAAAAATTTCTCTCTTGCCTCCTACAAATAGTTCAAACAAAAAAATTTATTTCTTCCCTAAAATTTCTATTTTCATTCTGATATTCTCTTTGTCAGCCATTATTGTTGTTTTTTTTTTTATTCTTACTACAAATAGAATAAACTGTAAAATAGTTCTGAACTCTTTTACAGTTTTGCTTTTCATTTCATTTTCTCTTATTTTGATATGCTTCTCTTTTGTACACATCACATAGCATCTGCTGTGCATCCATTAAGAGAATTTCCCTGATAAAATCTTTTAACAAAGCAAACATTAATGCTGTAAAAGCATACAGTAACAGATCTAACAACATTCATTTCTCATAGAACTTTTCTGATCCTTAACTCATCTTAGCAGAAGTTGGCTATAAAGCTACCTTTAGTGATATTTGTAGCTTTGTCTGTAATGCAGAGTATAGTAAAAAACAAAAAATGCTTTTTTTGTTCATTTGTTCAATATCATTGGTTTTATAATTTTCCTATTTATAGTTATTATAAGTGTCATTCTACATAGATTTAGAGTGCTCTTTGTTTCTGTAAAAGACTCACCTTCTGCATAGAAAAAACCCCCCAAAAGGCCCAAAGTTGCTTGGCAAGTTTCAGAATTATGGACAGATGACAATCCACACGTAAACCATATCATATTTGTTTTTATAATACATTCTTCTAACTGTTAGATGATCCTAAAAACCACGTAGTAACATTGTGTGGAAGTCTAACAAAACCTTCATCAATGTCTCAAAGAAAGTTCCTTGACAAACCTAATACATAAATATCAAACAACAATGAAAATACTATGGATGGCTAGAATAGATATAATAATATGAGAAAGAAAAAGCTAGGAAAATATTAAACTGCGTTCACTAGCTAATATTTTTAAGTCATTGGGAAGGTATTCACAATGTATTGTGTAAACTAAACACAAAATGGTAGGAATCAATGATTAATGGTATCAAAATTGTTTGGAAGCACTTAATATATCCTGTTGGAAAAGTAAAAGAGAATATTAATGGATTCTCCATCCACATGTCATGCTGAACTAGCAGATACTAATTCTGAGTATCTGATTTCTTCCATTAGAAATCTTTCATGTGGTAAAAATGGTTCTAAATCTCATGTTTGAATATTTTATTCAACAACATTATATTAATTTATTTAATGTAGTTTCATCTCATTATTTATGTGTTTCCAACAAACTAAACAATAGTTGGCTGTATTTACAATATTGAGAGGGACAAGAGGAAAACATCTGTGCAACTTGGGCAGAACAAATATCACAAAGTACTTATTTGCTGGTTTATCAGGTTTATTTTTCATCAACATTAGCAGCTTTCACTGAGATATATATATGAACCAAATTCGATGACTGGCACCCGTGCCAGTGGAGAGCTAACAGCATCATCCAAGCGGGATCACTGCCAGAGCAGTGGTCTCGCTTCCATGCCAATGGAACGTAAAAAAGCACCATTTAAGCGCGATCGTTTCCAGCTTTGCCTTACTGGCACTTGTGCCAGTGGCATGTGAACAAAACGTTGGACTGGCCTTCATGCCGGTGGCACATAAAAAGCACCCACTTCACTCTCGGAGTGGTTGGCATTGGGAACGGCATCCAGCTGTAGAAACTCTGCCAGATCAGATTGGAGTCTGGTGTAGCCATCTGGTTCGCCAGTCTCCAGTCAAATCATCCAACCCATGCTAGCATGGAAAATGGACGTTAGATGATGATGATGATGATGATATATATATATATATATATATATATATATCAGTGAAATGATCTACACACACCAACACACACATACATACTGATGATGATGGTGTTGATGATGATGATTTTGATTATGATGATGATGTATTTGTTTGTTTTATTAGTTTATGTCCATTTTTCAATGCATACATCCTTTCTGCCCTTTACAAATTTCAGTCATTAGACAGTGGCCATGCTGGAGCACCGCCTTTAGTTGAGCAAATCGACCCCAGGACTTATTCTTTGGAGGCCTAGTACTTATTCTATCGGTTACTTTTGTCAAGCCGCTAAGTTATGGGGACGTAAACACACTACCATCAGTTGTCAAGCGATGTTGGTGGGACAAATACAGTCACACAAACATATACACACACATACATATATATATATATATATATATATATATATATATATATATATGATGGGCTTCTTTCAGTTTCTGTCTACCAAATCCACTCACAAGGTTTGGTCGGCCTGAGGCTATAGTAGAAGACACTTGCCCAAGGTACCATGCAGTGGGACTGAACCCGGAACCATATAAAGTAACAAAGGGTGTGTTAAACATCCAATTTACTGGTACTTCAGTTGGATACCATATAGATATTGGTATAATTCAATAATAAAGATAATTTAAATATGAAGATATTCTATTGACATTCAATAATTTATTTATATTATATTACATTAAATACTATGAATATTAATATATAACGTAACATAATATTATATCAATAATTATAAAAACCAAAATAGTCCAACAAATTCTTTTTATAATTATTTATATAATATTATGTTACGTTATATATTAATATTCATAGTATTTAATGTAATATTGTAATATAAATAAATTATTGAATGTCAATAGAACATCTCAATATTTAATTTATCTTTATATATACATATACACACACACACACATATATATATATATATATATATATATATATAAAATCAAAATAAGCAACAAGGATACCCTCTGGAAATCCTTGTTAATACCGCACTAAATTCTGGTGCCTCAACTTAAGTACCATATTCATCTGAATCTAAATTTTTGCTGAATTCCTCTACCATATATAGATATATATATATATCATCATCATCATCATCATCATCATCATCGTTTAACGTCCGCTTTCCATGCTAGCATGGGTTGGACGATTTGACTGAGGACTGGTGAAACCGGATGGCAACACCAGGCTCCAGTCTGATTTGGCAGAGTTTCTACAGCTGGATGCCCTTCCTAACGCCAACCACTCAGAGAGTGTAGTGGGTGCTTTTACGTGTCACCCGCACGAAATATATGACAGGCTTCTTTCAGTTTCTCAAGGCTATAGTAGAAGACACCTGGCCAAGGTTCCATGCAGTGGGACTGAACCTGGAACCACAGGGTTGGGAAGCAAGCTTCTTACCCCACAGCCATGCCTGTATATACAAATTATATAAATATTTTTACATAGTCCAACAATATATTACAGGCTATTACATATAACTGGGCAGAATGTTACTTTTGATTTTTGCATCAAATACTACCTCAAGACTACACTTCACACATGCTTCCAAGCAGCATGTCTGAAGACTTGTCGGTATCATCTAGTGACAGCATTTGGTGTGAAACCAACAGTAACATTCTGACAAGTCAGATATCATAAATAACAATAGATTGTTTGATGGTATAAAGATACAGCTACTCTGCTACTAATATTGAGTGTGCTTTTATTTCTGACTTACAGAAAATTATCTGACAATATATATATATGTATATATATATACATACATATTACATACATACATACATACATACATACATACATACATGTATACATATATACATACATACATACATACATACATACAGATATATAGATAAATAGATAGATAGATGGATAGATAGAGAGAGAGATAGATAGACACACACACACACACACACACACACACACACACACACACACACATATATGTAAACGTTGCTACAGTGGCCTCTGCTCAGATCAATTTCATTCAGATTCATTTAGTTTGCTTGTCTCTACTCTTCATGTCACCAACATTGTAACGTCCACTCAAGAGCTTACCATTCTTATTTCTTTATTGCCCACAAGGGGCCAAACATAGCGGGGACAAACAAGGACAGAAAAAGCGATTAAGTCGATTACATCGACCCCAGTGCACAACTGGTACTTAATTTATCGACCCTGAAAGGATGAAAGGCAAAGTCAACCTTGGCGGAATTTGAACTCAGAACGTAACGGCAGACAAAATACCACTAAGCATTTCTCCCGGTGTGCTAATGATTCTGACAGCTCGCCGCCTTTTTTTTTTTTTCTACCCAGTCTTTCCTCCCTAGACTTTTGGCCCTCTGAAATTCTCTTCCAGCCCTTGTTTTTCTTTGTCTATAAACTGAGTCAATTTCTTCAGTTTTAAAGAAAGAAATTGTGAAGTCCTTGGAAATATCCTCCAATTCTAAATTTAAACCATTAGGGTGGGAAAAATACGAAAAAGCAAATTTCTGAACTTGGGAAAGAGAATCCTCAACCTTGTAAGAATGTTCTGTCTCTAAGATGTTTAGATACAAGTGTTGAGTAACTGTGAGTAATTAGCAGCATCTGGTCCTAATTAATATAATTAACCCTTTTGCATTCGGTTTACTCTGTTGAATGCAATGTTTATTTATTCTCTTAGTTTCAAGATTTTGACAATGTGGTTGTTTATTTTTACAATGACATTGTAGAAAGGTGTGAGAGGTCAGATCTGGCTGGTTTGAACATAAAACAGGTAGAATATTTGGGCCAAATATGGTTAGTTTAATTGCTAAAGGGTTAACCTCAATATCTGATTGGTTTCCTTGTGTCGTCCATACACATTAACTAAGAGATGTTATGCTTTTGCATTCCCCAACTGTTTGATCTAGTTATATTATTGGTTTTTAATCTATTATCGTAATCTGCTTAGGGAATGATAATTTACTGTCAATTGATTCATATTAATATTTGACCAATTGATTGATAATTCATTACTGATAAGTTACATTTAACATTTTTTTATTTGCAAGTGTTCAGGTATGGCTAAGTGGAAAAGAAGCTTGCTTTCCAATCAATCAGGTTCAGTCTTGCTGTGTAACAAGTTGGACAATTCATCATCATCATCATCATCATCATCATCATCATCGTTTAACGTCCGCTTTCCATGCTAGCATGGGTTGACGATTTGACTGAGGACTGGCAAGCCAGAAGTCTGCACCAGGCTCCAATCTGATCTGGCAGAGTTTCTACAGCTGGATGCCCTTCCTAATGCCAACCACTCCAAGAGTGTAGTGGGTGCTTTTACGTGCCACCGGCTTGACATCATGTGATGGTTGTAAATGAGCATCACTGTTATACAAGCAATGTTGTTTGTTTCCAGTCTTCCATGAAAAACATGTCCATAGGGAAATATTACCTTGCTTGGAAACAGGTAAATTTTTGTTACAGGAAGGGCACCCGATCATAGAAAATCTGCCTCAAAAAATTAGATCTGATTCAGACAAGCATGGAAAAGTGGATGTTAAATGATGGTGATGATGATGGCAGTGATAATGCACAGCCATTGTTCTTGGCAATGAGTATTCAGTTGTTGAATCATCTAAACTACCACTTCGTTGAGTAAATATGTAAGTGGCTGAGTATTCCACAGGTATGTGTATCTTTAATCTAATCCTTTGGCAGAAACAGTGTGGCACATGTACCCTGTTGAATTTCACATACAACCCACCTGATGGACGTCTGCACAGTTTTCTTCAACTCAATTTCATCAACAAGAGGCTATATTGGTTTTAAATTTTTGCACAAATCCAGCAATTTTGAGGGCAGTGGCTAGCGAATTACATCGACCCCAGTGTTCAACTGGTACTTATTTTATTGATCCTGAGAGAATGAAAAACAAAGTCAGCCCTGGCAGAATTTGAACTCAAAACATAAAGATGGATGAAATACCACAAAACATTTTGCCTAGAAATCTAACAATTCTGCCAGCTCACTGCCTTAACCAGAAGATATATTTGGCCTAAGATTCCATGCAGTGGAATTAAACCCAGGGCACAATGATTGCAAAACAAACTTCTTGACCATTCTGCCATGCTGTGTCAATTTTTATTTACCATTGCATGTTTATATTGCATATATTTGGCAACATTTCCACCATGTCAACTCTCTACTGCTGACCTCTGCACTAAAAGCATCCAGTTTTGGCAAATTGTTATAAATCTTTCACGGAATATAAATATATCTCCAATGGCAAGATGATTCTATAACTTATTCCCTATTTCACCTTTTTTACTGCCATTCACTTATATTTTATGTTTAACCTAATTCTTAGTTTCTTCTGCAGTACTTAATCAATTCCATCTCAGACCCTACTCACTGCTAAAGAATATTTCTCACAATACAAAGAGTTTTATCTGACATTGTTCCAAGTAGTGCATTTATTTTACTATACAGCAAACATTATGCATAGATTTGATTCAATTTAGATTTATATATGTATTTTCTTCCAAAAAATATAGGAAATTATAATATGTTATTTACAGGATTTGTATTTGATGCCAACAAATATAAAAAACAGAATATTATGATGAAGCTAAAATTTCTAGATATGATAGGTGCCATGCCAGAGTTGGATATTCCATTTTTGCATCTGTATTCAAATTTTATTCGAATGTAGACACATGCTTCTCAATCACATGGTTCCAGGTTCAGTTCCACCGCACGGCATCTTGGGCAAGTGTCTTCTACCGTAACTTTAGTCCAATCAAAGCTTTATGAGTGGATTTGGTGAACAGAAACTGGAAATAAGCCTGTCACGTGTGTGTGTGTGTGTGTGTGTGTGTGTGTGTGTGTGTGTGTGTGTGTGTGTGTGTGTGTGTGTGTGTGTGTGAGAGTTTGCATGTGTCTGTCTGTCTGTATTTATGCCTTTTCTACTGCTTGAAACAACTATTTGTTTGTTTACATCCCCATAGCTTAGTCATTCAGCAACAGAAACCAATAGAATAGGAAATCAACCTCAGTACTTATTTTCTTCAACTAAAGCCCTTTGGGATAGAATTCCAGCATGGTTTCTTTCGATTTCTGTCCACCAAATTTACTTACAAGACTTTGGTCTGACCAGGCCTAGAGTAGAAAACCCTTGCTCAAGATATCATAGGAAGCAACAATGATGGCAGATTATGATGTTTCTTTTCGGCACTTAAAAAGCACCCACTACACTCTTAGAGTGGTTGGCATTAGGAAGGGCATCCAGCTGTAGAAACCTTGCCAGATCAGATTGGAGCCTGGTGCAACCTCCTACCTTGCAACTCCTCAGTCAGACCGTCCAACCCATGCCAGCTGGGAAAGTGAACATTGAACAATGATGATGATGATGATGATGATGATGATGATTCTCTACTTACCAACAGAGTAAAAGAACTCTTCTGATTTTGTTTGTTGAACAAAACAATTGAAATCATGCAGTATGAGGTTTGTGAGTTGTAGTTTTAAACAGTGCAGGAATCAGGCATAATATAATAGGCTCTAATTTACAACATTAATCAAGATAATGTGTTTGTGAGAATGTACATAGATATTTTCTTGTTTTACATAGTCAGGTGGGTGTGTTGTAGAAAGTGTTGGAGATAATGTACATATTTATGTTCACGTTTGTTACATTAAGATGCTTGCAAACAGATAATGGTTAGTAGGAAATAGAAAATGGAATGTTTTGGAACTGGTAGAAATTATTCCATTGACGCAATATCAGGGTAGAAGATCACTTCTAGCAGAAGAGGTGAAGAGAGAAACTGTTTACTTATGGCTGTTGGTGAGAGCTAAGAGAGAGTTAGTGAGACACAGCACCTTTTTGTTTAAATAGCCAGAATAGACTGTATAGACCAGTGGTTCCCAAACTTTTTCAGGCTGCCACCCACTTAGTTCTAAGGAAACATTCCTAGTGCACCCACCCCCACCGCTCCACTCACCATCACAGACAGAGACTGTTTTCTGCAGCAAATTCAAAACAACAGTATTTCACAAATAAAACTTAATCTAATTAACCCTTTATTTTGTTTGCTTTTTTACATCCATTGCCCTGTTTTTGTCACCCCATTATCGCCCTATTTTTCTTCAATGACCCACCCCCTCCCAGATCTTTCCACTGCCCTCAGCAGGGTGGTAGCACCCACTTTGCAAACTACTGGTATAGACTACTTGCCTCTGATTGGTTAAAATAAATACATGATGAAATTTGGTTTCAAATTTTGGAAGCAAAGCCAACAATTTTGGGTTGCTGTTAAGTCAGGGACATTGACACCAATGCTCAACTGGATGTAGCTTGCTGCCTTATGACAATGGTAATATTAAAAAGTCAACTTTTAAGATGGTGTTCTGGCAGAATCATTTGCCTGGCAAAATGCTTAATGGCATTTTGTCCATTCTTTTATTCTTTTACTTGTTTCCGTCATTTGACTTCAGCCATGCTGGAGCACCACCTTACAGGGTTTTTTGGTGAAGAAATTGACCCAGAACTTATTCTTTGTAAGTCTAGTACTTATTCTCTTGGTCTCTTTTGCTGAACCACTAAGTTATGGGTACATAAACACACCAGCATCAGATGTCAAGCAATAGCCAGGGGAGAAACACACACACACATACACACACACACATACACACACACACACATACACACACACATAAATATATACAGCTATATATATATATATATATATATATATATATATATATATATACGACAGGCTTCTTTCAGTTTCTGTCTACCAAATCCACTCACAAGGCTTTGGTCAGCCCAAGGCTATAGTAGAAGGCACTTGCCCAAGGTGCCATGCAGTGGGACTGAACCCGGAACCATGTGGTTGGGAAGCAAGCTTCTTACCACACTCACACACCTAACAATGTTGACTTTGAAATCGATCCTTTCGGGGTCAATCAAATAAGTACCAGTTGATCACTGGGGTTGATGTAATCTACACTCTTCCTCGAACTTGCTCTCCTTGAGTCAAAATTGGAAACCAATATGAAATAGTCATCTTCATAAACTTGTTGCAAGCCTAATATTGTTGCAATATCTGAGTTGTGAAATTTAGAAGTTCTATTTATCATAGGCATGTGCAAGAATTCCTTGTTTGTCATCAAAAGTCACACAAACTCACTTCCTTTCAGATGTGGAAATACTGACATCAAAATTCTGAACTTCACAAACAAAATGGTAAATAAATGTGGCAAGTGGAGAAATTCTGTACTGCAGAAGACCTATGAAACCCACATCAAAGCAAAGGAAAACTCATACAAAAAATAGCAATAAAGATGATGACAACAACAACAATGACGACGAAGTGTGACAGCAATGATGATGACAGTGATAATGATTATGACATGATATTTAATAACGATGGGTTATTTAATTATATCTGCTGCTTTGAACAGTCCAAAGTTAACACTGCAATGATTAGATTGTGTATTTATATTAAATAGCTTATAAACAGACATTATTTTTAACTGAGTGATACAAATTGATTCACCTAATCACAAATTGCTTCACCTCATCACAAAAAGTAATTTTGTCTTCAAATAATTAGTTAACCTCATCAAGAAGCTGATAAAAAAAAAATCATGTAATGGAGAGCAATTACTGGGCATAACTATATATTTACTTACTTTATTCAGCTCTCTCTCTCTTTCTCTCTCTCTTCATCACCATTCACTTTTTTTATCTAGTTTTAAACAAAAAATATCTTATTCGCTACGTTTGAATATGAGACTTTAAAATTTGAAAAAAAATTTTATTGTTTTAGTTTCATTTTTTATTTTGTTTTTTTTTTTGTTTTGTTTTTTATAGGTGTAGAATTTTCTTACAAGATATCTTACTTGATGTGAGCTGTCAATCTGTGAAACCTTTTCTTACTTTAGCTTGCTTTTTTTCCACAACATGGAGAGACTAAATATACAAACACATACACACACAAACACTCACATATATATGCGTTTATATGTGTATGCGTGTGAATATATATATATATATATATATATATATATATATATATGTATGTATGTATGTATATATGTACGCAAATATATATATATATATATATATATATATATATATATATATATATATGTATATGTATGTATGTATATGTATGCATATATATGTATGTATACATATGTATGTATATATATGTATGTATATATATGTATGTATGGTCATAGCCCAACTAATTAGGGAGCGAATCAATTTAGATGAGATGCAGTTTGGGTTCGTGCCAGGTAAAAGCACTACTGATGCCTTATTTCTAGTGAGACAGTTGCAAGAGAAATACCTAGCCAAGGATAAACCTCTGTACCTGGCTTTCGTTGACATGGAGAAAGCCTTTGACAGGGTCCCCCGATCCCTTATCTGGTGGTCAATGAGGAAACTTGGGATAGAAGAATGGCTAGTGAGAGCTGTGCGAGCCATGTACAGAGATGCGGCCAGTAAGGTGAGGGTTGGAAATGAGTACAGCAATGAATTCCGGGTAGAGGTAGGGGTCCACCAAGGTTCCGTCCTCAGCCCCCTATTATTTACCATAGTCCTCCAGGCAATCACAGAGGAGTTCAAGACAGGTTGCCCCTGGGAGCTCCTCTATGCTGATGACCTTGCCCTAATTGCGGAGTCACTATTAGAACTAGAGGAGAAGTTTCAGGTGTGGAAGCAAGGTCTAGAATTGAAGGGCCTTAGAGTCAACCTAGCTAAAACCAAAATCCTAATAAGTAGGAAGGTAGATAAAACACAAACCCCTTCAGGTAGATGGCCCTGCTCAGTATGTAGAAAAGGAGTAGGTAGTAACTCTATAAGATGTACCCGGTGCAAGCTATGGACACATAAGAGGTGCAGCAACATCAAAGGCAGGTTAACTAGCAAGTTAGTTTTTGTTTGTGGCAGATGTTCAGGTGCAATAAAGACTGCAAACAAACAGGAAACAACTTCTATCTCATTCCAGGGTGAAAAACTAGAGGTAGTCGATAGCTTCCGCTATCTGGGCGACCAAGTTAGTAGTGGGGGTGGGTGCGCTGAAAGTGTAGCTGCTAGAATAAGAATAGCCTGGGCAAAGTTTAGAGAGCTCTTACCCCTGCTGGCGACAAAGGGACTCTCACTCAGAGTAAAAGGCAGACTGTATGACGCATGCGTACGAACAACCATGCTACATGGCAGTGAAACATGGGCTGTAACTGCTGAGGACATACGTAAGCTCGCAAGGAATGAAGCCAGTATGCTCCGTTGGATGTGTAATGTCAATGTGAATACCCGTCAGAGTGTAAGTATCTTGAGAGAAAAGCTGAACATTAGAAGCATCAGTTGTGGCGTGCAAGAGAGACGATTGCGCTGGTATGGACATGTGGTGAGAATGGAGGAGGATAGCTGCGTGAAAAAGTGCCACACCCTAACAGTTGAGGGAACCCGTGGAAGAGGTAGGCCCAGGAAGACCTGGGCTGAGGTGGTGAGGCAAGACCTTCGTACATTGGGCCTCACCGAGGCGATGACTACGGACCGAGACCTTTGGAAATGGGCTGTGCGTGAGAAGACCCGGCAAGCCAAGTAAGATCGTTGCCAGTGCCCCTGGACTGGTTCTTGTGCGGGTGGCACATGAGATGCACCATTTTGAGCGTGGCCGTTGCCAGTACCGCCTGACTGGCTCCTGTAGGATTTTCGAGCGAGATCGTTGCCAGTGCCCCTGGACTGGCTTGTGCGGGTGGCACATAAAAGACACCATTTCGAGCGTGGCCGTTTTCGTGCGGATGACACGTAAAAGCACCCACTACACTCTCTGAGTGGTTGGCGTTAGGAAGGGCATCCAGCTGTAGAAACTCTGCCAAATCAGACTGGAGCCTGGTGTTGCCATCCGGTTTCACCAGTCCTCAGTCAAATCGTCCAACCCATGCTAGCATGGAAAGCGGACGTTAAACGATGATGATGATGTATGTATGTATATATATATATATATATATATATATATAAATATATATATATATATAAATATATATATATATATATATATATATATATATATATATATATATATATATATATATATATATATATATACATATATATATATATATATATATATATATATATATATATATATACATATATATATATATATAGTTCAAAAAAACAATAACAAAAAAACAAAAAACAACAAAGTGAGGACGTGATATGGATAGTATTATTGGACGCTCAGGAAAGGAAAGAGAGAGTGTATGACGTTTCGGGCGTAGCCCTTCGTCGGAAAGATGGAAAGTTCGGAGAATGGAAGAACGGAGAAAGAGGAAAATGGTACCGATGCCCACGAGGTTACATTATGAAAAGACCGGAAGAGGAGGTGGTGGAGGAAAAGTTCTTTCTAAGATAGGAGAGTGAAAAAGGGAGATGAATATCTGTGCGTGTGCGAAAGTCTGCGAGTGTGTGTGGTGATAACAGAACGTGTGTGCGCGTATGTATGTGTGTGTGTGTGTGTGTGTGCATGGTTTGGTGGTTTATCTGTTAGTGTGTTTGTGTGTGTGTGTGTGTATGACGTAGTGGAAGAAATTAGTAGCAGGACTGGTTAGTGGACGCTATAGACAGTGTAGGTAGAAGGTCAACAGGTGGTTATTTGAGTGTGTGTGTGTTCGTGTTTGTGTGGGGTTGTAGGTGTTAGGTACGTGTACGTGTGTGTGTGTATTTTGTATGTGCGCGTGTGTGTATCTGTATGTTTTCTGTGCGTGCGTGTGTGTTTGTGTGTATGTGTATGTTGTGTGTATGTGCGTTGCTGTGTACGTGTGTGTGCGTGCGTTTGCTATTGTATATGCGTGTGTTGTTTATGCCCATGTGTGTGTGATTGTATGCGTGTCTGTGTGAGTGTGTAGTGTTGGTGAGAAGTGTGTGTGTGTATGTGGGTGTGTGCGTGTGTGTGTATGTGTGTGGATGTGCGTGTGTATGTGGGATTGTGAGTGTTAGGTACGGGTGTGTGTGTGTTTATGAGTGTCTGTATGTGTGTTTCCGTGTGCGCGTGTGTGTATATTTTTTGTGCGTGCATGTATGTGTATATTGTGTATGTTTTCGTGCGTGCGTGTGTGTTATGTATGTGAGTGAGTATTGTGTATGTGAGAGGTGTGTGTGCATGTGTGTATATGTGTATGTGTGCATGTGTGTATATGTGTATGTGTGTTGTGTATGTGTGTGTGTGTGTGGTTTTATGTATGTGAGGGGTGTGTATGTGTGTGTTTATGTGTGTGCGTGCGTATGTGTGCCAGGTATATATATATATATGAATGAAATAGAAATTTAATCAGCCTAGAACTTGCATTGAACAGGAATGAAATTCAATAGGTTCTTGCAAGAATAGTAGAAGAAAATAATTCTAAAATCAATAACCAAAGTGACTACCCGCATTACAACTAGAGTTGTAGCAACAGAAATTACAGTCACCGATTCTGCATTGGTTTGTTTTTGGTTTCATTTTTCTGGCTGTGTACAATGCATACAACACACACGATACTGCTTTACTAATTTAGAGATACAAGAAGAACAGATATTTTTCCAAAATCATCCATTTTTCTATCATTCGACAATAAGACTCCATAATCATACAGACTTCTGGTTTGTAGGTTTCTATGACACATATTTCCTCATATCTGCAAAGCAATGTATTTGCACACGCACGCACACACACATACACACACACACACACACACACACACACACACACACACTCATACACACACACACATGGACATGCACACACAGAGCTTTTTTCTGGATAAGAAAGGAGACAAAAGTAAAAGATTCTACTGATGATGTCTAACCAATTTGCACTATCAGAAAATTATAGTGTCTTTCTAACAGATGTTTGGTAATTACCAATGCCACTAATTGAAACTGCAGTTTGCTACAAAGGTTATCTGTAAGCCTCTTTTTTTCTTTATCTTTTTACATGACACTTACCATATTTAGTTTTTGAACATCAAATGATAATTGCCAAAGTAGCCATTAGGAAAACTTTTGCACTTGCAAATGAATGAAAGATTGATATCTCCAACAACTGAATCTCATTCTCAACAACTGGAATAATAATAATAATAATAATAATAATAATAATAATAATAATAATAATAATAATAATAATAATAATAATATCAAAGTGACACTGGAGTAAAATAGCTAACGACTCTGCCCAGTATACCCATCATGACTACCCGTCTGATAAGGGTACACCAGGCACATGCATCACAACCATATGTCCGCGACATGGTGATCTCATATCAAGATAAACAGCGCATGACTTCGCAGGTGGGGCCCAGTTAGAATTTTCTTCAGGTCGAGTAGCCCATCCCACTTTAAGGATGCTGAACCCATGTTTCCAAAAGTGAATTGTTCAAACCCCAAAGAATTCCTCTCAACACATAGCTATGATGCTCCCCCACATAGTAATAGTAATAATAATAATAATAATAATAATAATAATAATAATAATAATAATAATAATAATAATAATAACAATAATAATAATAACGAGAATATTAGGTTACGGGTACTTGGTACCAACATACACCAGAAAAGGTAATGGATGGAAAGGGAAAGGCAAAAATCCTCTGGGATTTTGATTACCAGACAGACAAAGTGTTAGAGCACTGAAGGCCGGATATAGTAACCTTTAGGAGGGACAAACAAGAGTGCCTAATAATTGATGTAGCAGTACCAGGTGATCAACATATCGTTATGAAGGAAAGAGAAAAAGTTGATAAATATGGGGACCTGAGAATTGAGATCGCTAAGATGGGGTAGCTGCGAGAGTCAAACATAAAAGTTATCCCTTTGGTGATTTGTTATTGCCTGCTTTCAAGTAAAGAACAACTGGTAATTATGCACTATTCAAGAGTCTTTCAGAATAATAATAATAATCATAAATGCCCTGATGTACCAGCCAGTGGTTTCTCATGGCTTCTGATCTTAATTGATTGGAAGTGTTATCATGTACATTGTTTTGTCTTAGTATAAAAGATGGGCTACAACAAATATTCTGTTGAATACCACAGATTTGTTTTTCAGTTTTTGATCTTAACCAGTTGAGCATGTCCTTTGGTTGGCTGAAAATATGTGCATCTCTGATCATGAGCAGAAGTAGTGGAGGAGCATCATAGCCATATGTTGAAAGGAATTCTTTGGGGTCTGAATAATTCACCAATGGAAACAGGAGTGCTTTGTTCAACATCTTTAAACAAGCCTTACTCAGAAACCTACTGAGTGAGATGCACTACTCAGCCAGAAGAAAATTCTAACTGGGCCCCACCTGTGAGGTCATGCACTGTTTATCTTGATATAAGATCACCATGTTGCACACATATGGCTGTGATGCACGTGCCTGGTGTACCCTTATCAGACGGGCAGTCATGATGGTATACTGCACTTCGTATATTTTACCCCAGTGTCACTTTGATGGCATGCACTGCTCTCTCACTCAATAATAATAATAATAATAATAATAACAATAGTATCTGCAAGTAATGCCAGAAGTATGTGCTAGGAGTTCTTGTGATACGAGATGATAATAGTTGTAGTAAGATTCTCAAGCTTTAAAGATGGAAAATTGAAGGAGTCATGAATATAACTTGTTTACAGGAATTTTAGCATAAAAGAATAGAGACTTAACTCACTCTTAGACTTTTGGTCAGTGCGACAAAAATAACGATGACACCATCTGCTGGTTTGGTAAGAGAAAAGAATGAAGACAGTGGTGTTATGTTAAATTTATTCTGAACATTGGTTAGTTGGAAAATGTTCAAAAATGTAGAAAGAAAATAAAGGAACAAACAAAATTTACATTTAAAATATATAAACTGTGAACTTTCATATTTATATTCAATGCAGATATTATTTCTGCTTAGAAAAATATAGAAACTTAATAAAATATAATCAAATAAACTGACAAGTATTGCACATGCAGTTATGAAAAATATAAAATACAATATCCTAAATATAATTACAACATTTAAATTCATAGAAAATTAATAATTGTTTCAAAATTTGACCCCAGGCCAGCAATTTTTAGCAAGATGACATTAGTCAATTACATCATTCCCAGCACTTCACTGGTACTTTCTTTTATCAATTCTGAAAGGATGAATGGTAAAGTTAATCTCAGCACAATTCCAATACAAAACATAAAGAGCCAAAACAAATGCTGCTAAGCATTTTTCCTGATGCTCTTAAGATTTTGCCCAATTTGCCAGTTTTTATTGATATGCTGATGACATCATCTCTGTTCACTCCAAGAGCATCAGACAATGATGCTTCTCCAAGTGGTATCATTCTGAGCAAGAAAATTAATAATGGTTTCAAATTTTGGCACAAGGCCAACCATTGTAGGGGAGGGTGCTGTTAAGCATTTTGCCCAATGTGCTAACGACTCTGCCAATAATAATAATAATCTTTTCTATTATAGGTTCAAGGCCTGCAACTTGGTGGGAGTTGCTTACATCGACCCCAGAGTTCAAGTGGTACTTCTTTCATCAGCCTTGAAAGAATGAAAGGCAAAGTCGACTCCTGCTGCATTTGAACTCAGAACATAAAGTTGGAAGAAATGCCACCAAGCGCAGGAGTGGCTATATAGTAAGTAGCTTGCTTACCAACCACATGGTCCTGGGTCCAGTCCCACTGCATGGTATCATGGGCAAGTGTCTTCTACTATAGCCTTGGGCCGACCAAATCCTTGTGAGTGGATTTCGTAGACGGAAACTGAAAGAAGCCTGTCATATATATGTATCACCACCTCCTCTTCCGGTCTTTTCACAATGTAACCTCGTGGGCATCAGTACCATTTTCCTCTTTCTCCGTTCTTCCATTCTCCGAACTTTCCATCTTTCCGACGAAGGGCTACGCCCGAAACGTCATACACTCTTTCTTTCCTTTCCTGAGCGTCCAATAACACTATCCATATCACGTCCTCACTTTGTTGTTTTTTTGTTATTGTTTTTTTGAACTTATATATATATATATATATATATATATATATGTTTGTCACCTCCAACATCGCTTGACAACCGATGCTGGTGCGTTTGCGTCCCCGTAACATAGCAGTTCGGCAAAAGAGACCGATAGAATAAGTACTAGGCTTACAAAGAATAAGTTCGAGGGGATCAATTTGTTTGACTAAAAGCAGTGCTCCAGCATGGCCACAGTCAAATGACTGAAACAAGTAAAAGAATTTTTTTTAAAATTAATTACAGATAAATTTTAACAAGAAAACCTTATATGGACCTCAGTTGAGAACCACTGAGCTAGAGAATGGAAACTGTATGCTCATGTCTTGCAGAACAATTCACTAGTTCCTTATTAACAAAGAAGAGTTGGGTGATGAGAAAACTATGGAAGAACAACTCGACATATATTTTGATTTGTAACAAAGAGAACTTTATTATGATTGACTCATCAAATCATCAAAGTCCTGAAGTTTAAAAAATTTGATGACGAAGTATGAATGAGATTCTTAAAACAACAAAAAAGAATTGCCAGATAATTCTTGCAGTCTTTAACAATTCCATAGTTGTAAACTACAGTCTCACTTAACAATCTCCTTGAATATTTCAACTTGATGGTACTTTTAGTCTCTGTTTTGTTTCTCTTGTGTTACCCTTTGGCTTAGAGAATAAAATACAAAGTAGTTTAAAGTATTACATGAGGACAGAGTTTGTCTGTCACCTCCTCTTCATGGATAAGCTAAAATTATTTACAACAAATGGTTCTCAGCTGGTGGGTGTTCTCAGTATTGTGAAAAATTGTATTGAAGACGTTTAAATGTTGTTTTGGTTGTAAGAATGTAAGAATTTAACAAATACAGCGACACAGACAGAAGAAATATGATTTAGAACTCCATGGAGAGAGAAAAATACAGGAGCTTCTTAATTCTATATTTTATAGTTTTTCTTGTTGTAGATAAGAGTAAAGATTTGCAAATAAGAATAACAAATGAATATTTTGACTGTATAAAAGGAAATAATATTTAGATAAATAGACAAAAATAACACCATCTGTGCCACCTACTAAAATCATCACAAACTACACAACAAATGTGACATCCAGGGGCCACATATTCTAAGAACATAAAGAGGGTTGAAATGCCACTAAGCATTTAGCTTAGCATGCTAGGGATTCACAATCATCATCATCATCATCATCATCATCATCATCATTTAACGCCCACTTTCCATGCTAGCATGGGTTGGACGATTTGACTGAGGACTGGCGAACCAGATGGTTACACCAGGCTCCAATCTGATCTGGCAGAGTTTCTACAGCTGGATGCCCTTCTTAACGCCAACCACTTC
>NC_142928.1:190660026-190665026 GCF_046866305.1 Octopus bimaculoides | reverse complement strand
CTTCAAATCAAGTATGTATTGATTTATTGATGTGAGTGGCTTTTGTAACATTTTGAGCTGATTTTCTTCAATACTTCAAATGTAAATATATTAATACTTAATGTATAAAGAAATTAGTACATAATAAAAAGGAATTCTGAAGATAGAGGAGAGAGAACTGAGAATAATTTGTCTATCAAAAATCATTTAATTCCGTTATGAAGGATATGCTGATCACAATCAAACTGCATAAGTATATCGTGAGAGAAGAAACCAGCCAAAAGAAGCAATACAGAAATTCAATAAGTGCATTAGAAATGTGATAAACACTTATAATTTTAAATAAGTAATTAATTTATTTGAAAGCAATTGCTTATAATCTGAAATTTTAATGACTGTGATTTTTGTTATCAACTCTAGTTTTCGGCAGTTTTCTTTGTGTGTGTGTGTGTGTGTGTTTTTGATAAATATTACAATGAAGTATTTTAAATAGTTAAACTTAAGTTTTAGTGTGTTGTTTATATCATCACTGTCATGATCATAATCATGATCGTCACCATCATCATTGTCATCGTCATCGTTGCCATTGTCTTGATCATGATCTTCATGATCCTGATGATTACGATCCTCCTCCTCCTCATCATCATCATCATCATCCTTTTATGAATCATCACAGTCACTGCTCCCACAGAGTGGTGCTTCGTATGTGTGTCATTTGGCTTAGCTTTATGGGCTGGATGCCCATCCTATCACCATGCACTTTACAGAGTGTTCTGTGGGCATTTTCTCGTGACACCAATACTAAGGAGGGCGAACAGTCCTCAGCAAGACAGAATGAGGGAGACCTCGCAATCTTGCACATTTTCTCTGCTCATTTAGACAACTGCTTTACAATGCAAAACAGAAGGTGGGGTGCTTTGCACACTGTAAATGTACATGTAGAGAGTACTGAAAGAGTACTAAAGCATGTAAGCTGAAGTAGGAAAGGAGTGGAAATGATGACACAGCAAGGCCAAAAATGGGTATTCGAAAGGGGAAGATAGGAATGTAAGTGTCAGTGTTGAGAGTACTCAATAACCTAGGTGATAGTGCTACATAAAAGGCACCAAACACACTCTGTAAAGTAGTTGGCATTAGGAAGGGCATCCAACTGTAGAAACCAAAGCATACTATGGAACCTGGTGTGGTCCCTGATCTTACCAGCTCCTGTCAAGCCATCCGATCCATGCCAGCATGGAAAATAGATGTTAAATGATGCTGATGAGCAATTGACAGAATCTGACATGCAGAAGGACTGCATCAAGCTTCAATGTCTGCTTTGGCATGGTTTTCCCCTCTTAAAACCAATCACTTTACAGAGAATCCTAAGTGCTTTTTAGATGAGAGCAGCACTTGTGAGACTACTAAATAATTTGCAAGACAAAGAAAAATAAGATGACCCCTCAACTAAGTGGGATTGTAGTTGATGGAGAGGTGGTTTTGTCAGGTGTTGATAGGCTAGAGTAGGATAGAAAGACAGGCACTGTTGTCTTGCTGTAGAAGAGATACATGGGTAGCCCACGTTACATAGGGGTGGGTGGGAGTAGCTGGAAAGAAGATAAAGATGCTGGTGGGATATTGTAAGTGATTAAAACAACCTGCTATTTAACTTGTAGTTTATTTGTTATCTCCCTCAAAGTATATGGGAAACAAAGTTAAAATCAGTGGGATTTGAACTCATAACATAAATAGACACTACTAAGTACTATGTGGCATTGTAATCGGCCACCACAAATGTTTTGTAAAAACAAAAATGAAGATGTTTTTTCACCCATTATATTTGTCAGTAATTATCTGCTATTTGTATTTATGAATCAAAACAATAAAATCATTGAAAAAAATTTGAATTATTTATCAGTAAGAAGTCCATTGCCAACAAATGGATTCATATTATTTTACTGGTTCCAACCAGAAGATTGCAGCCATGTATTATATAATAATTACAACGATGAATTTCATTTACAATCATGAATTTCATTTTCATCTGCTTTGATACAGATATGATTCTCAGAGGCTATTAATTATATAGCAGTAGCAGAGACATTGTTATATAATCCAGGAACCTCTTCAAACAGTGATATAATAAAGGGGCCACAAAACTTATGAAATACTATTTATTAATAAATGTTACTATTAAAGACACAGTATAAATTATATTCAAGGTGTGCCGTGCTATTTATCAGATTTAAAGGATTATTTTCATTTGAAATTCTGAGTCTGGCAAGCGACCAGAGGAGCAGGCACCAAATTTGATATCTAATTACTATTTACTGAAATATAATCGATAAATAATTATTGGAAAAGGCTCAGAATACACTTGCTCCAATCTAAAATATTTACGCATTCCAACTGTTATATAATATTGAACATATTCTATATTCCTTTAGCTATAACAAATTAAAGTTGGATGAGTATAAATTTCAAATTTTATAAGCAACTCTTACGTAGTAGTTTAATCCACTTTGGTTAACATAATAGAATATTATGCGGAAATAATATTCAGGTTTTACTGGATATTAAGAAGATTAATGTGTAGCACAATGAATAAATATGCAACTGAGGAAAAGTGTGGTATATGAGTATATTTACATTCAATAACTATGGAAATTGACACAAAAATATCTGCATGACTTACTGCAGTTTGAATGTAAAATTTTAAGTCTAAATCTTCTTAAACTAATCAAGAAGCAAAACAGAAATCAGACATTGTCAAAAATAAGTTTAGACATCACATGCAATTCAGTGACATGGTAGCTTGTATCATGCTTAAATTGTTTTAAATATTTGTGTAATTGTGAGCAGACATCAGACGTCCTCTTGCCCCTTACATCCTTGATCAAGCGGAACATTGAAATTGTGACAGCTAGAAGAAGGAATTGTTTGCACCAACGGTTGGTTAATACTCATCTTCAGCAGAGGAGACTGGAATAATGTGAAATTATGTGCCTTGCTCAAGGACACTGTACAAAATAATTTAAGAAATATTTTGAATGGAAATCACATGACTTTCAAGAATAGATAATGTGTTTTATGATTGTTTTTGTTGCATAGCCTTAATGTCGTCACTGGTTGAACAGATATATAATCATAAGCATTCCAGCCTTTATATTTTAAAGAAGTTTAAGTTCTTTAACCCTTGACTGTTAAATTTCTCAGTAGTCAGAAATGTCAGTCAGAACCCCTACCATATTTCTTGAGTTTGTAATCAGTGTTACACATGAATTGAAGTATATTTAATGATAAATACCAAGTTCAGGTAATTAACAACTAAAGTTTTGTTTTCTTTTGACTTCTGTCACATTCTTTGTAAATTTCATATAAACATTAGAATTGGTTGTCTTTGGTACATGTAGAAAGTAGACGACATGATTTGTGTTGCATAATCAATCTTGATTTGAGCCAAGATCAGAAATCTATAAGATTAGACTAGGTTCTCTCAAAATCATAAATGTAAATATGACCAAGAATAAATTATTAATTTGTATCAATGGCTTATATAGTTCAATAGACATACACATTGTGTTACACACACACACACACACACACACACACACACACACATATATATATATATAAGGTTTTTAACTTTTAAATTTTCATATTCAAAAGAGACAGAGACTTCAAATTCGATATATCGATTTATTCACCACTCTATGTTAACATTTCTGTGCCAAACTTATCCAGTGACTGGTCCATTGGATTTAGACATTTGGCACTTCTTCAGGAGTGGTTACCATTCGAACAAAACACGAAAAAACATATACATAACTATCATTAGATCCTTAGAATCTCGTTAGATTTCATCTTTGTTATTATAGGGGAGATAACTCCTTAATTTTCTATTTTTATTGCTCTCCTGTGGATTTCCACTAGATTAATTAATTATTTTGTTTATTTCTCTTTACTATACTATATTACCCGTTCCTTTACCCGTATACATATGCATACATACACTTTACCCATATACTTATCCATATATACATACACACACACACATATACATACATATATGTATACACATATACATACATACATATATATATATATATATATATATATATATATATATACACACACACACATACACATACACACATACACACAACACACAACACACATACACACAAATACAACACACATACATATACATACACATATATATATACATGTACATATACATACATCATCATCATCGTTTAACGTCCGCTTTCCATGCTAGCATGGGTTGGACGATTTGACTGAGGACTGGTGAAACCGGATGGCAACACCAGGCTCCAGTCTGATTTGGCAGAGTTTCTACAGCTGGATGCCCTTCCTAACACCAACCACTCAGAGAGTGTAGTGGGTGCTTTTACGTGTCACCCGCACGAAAACGGCCACGCTCGAAATGGTGTCTTTTATGTGCCACCCGCACAAGCCAGTCCAGGGGCACTGGCAACGATCTCGCTCGAAAATCCTACAGGAGCCAGTCAGGCGGTACTGGCAACGGCCAATATATATATATATATATATATACGGTTTAGATATAGATTCAAGGCTTGAATATGGTACTTATGCGAAGGCACCCGAATATCACATCCCAAAAGGATGGGTGATTAAAATCAAACAATAAGCAACACGGATTTCAAAAGTGATTGCAGTACGCACGTTTCATGCTACTTCAATTTATTTAAGTAATGTGAGCATTACCTTAAATGCAATATGAAGAGCAATCTTCAGCTGCACGAAAAAATGCAGAAAAAAGACATATTACAAATGTGGCAACATATTAAAACCAAGTGGGAGAGAGCATACATAAAATCCAAATGTGAGGAAGAATATATAAGTCCATCTTGACATAGCAGGGTCTATCAGGCTAGTAATTGATTCTAGACAAAAGTTTTAACTGTCTCAGAATTCTATAGTTTCTTATCTAGTGGTGATAGCAAAGGGACAATTACTTCTAAAGAGAGGGAAGGTGTAAGCAGTATGCATGGACAAGG
>NC_142928.1:190642526-190657526 GCF_046866305.1 Octopus bimaculoides | reverse complement strand
GTCTAGAGAAACAGGTAGGAATGAGAATTTGGATAATAATATAAATGGCAGTAATAATAATAATAATAATAATAATAATAATAATAATGAGAATGATAACAATGATGGTAGTAATAATAATAATAATAATAATGGTGATAATGGTAATAATAATAATAATAATAATAATGGAGGTTCATTTATTAATAATAGGAGTAAGAACATAATCACAGTAAAAGAGGTAAACCCTAGGAGAATAAAATTTGAAGGACCTAATGCGAAAGTCAAAAATATAATATATCAATGCAAAGTAAAGACTCAAACAGATACCATGACATACTTGGGGTGCACTTCAGGACAGGTATGCCGTAGAATTTTTAACCATTTCTCATGCTTTAGAGATAGGAAGAAAATGGCTAGCACTAGTCTTAGCAAATACATCTGGGGTCTTAAGGAAAGTAATAAACAGTATTCATTAGAATGGTCTATAATAGCTAGATCAATGCCATATGAGAGAGGAAGAAAGTATTGATCGCTCTGTACGGTGGAACTATACCACATACTCTTCTCTAAGGATAAATTGATTAATAAAGTAAAGAATAAAGTAAAGAATAAGAAGTACATTTCGTTGGTATAAATGATCTTAAGATGTGATGAAGTACAACATGGTGTCTCATGTATGTTTGTGTATGTGCAATTATGCATATATGGATGAGTGCATATAAGTGTGTGTGTGTATATATGAAAGATATGCATATATATATATATATGTGTGTGTAAGTGTGTGTGTGTGTATATATATATATATATATATATATATATATATATATATATATATATGTATATGTATGTATATGTACATGTATATATATGTGTATGTATATGTATGTGTGTTGTATTTGTGTGTATGTGTGTATGTGTATGTGTGTATATATATATATGTATGTATATGTGTATACATATATGTATGTATATGTGTGTGTGTATGTATATATGGATAAGTATACGGGTAAAGTGTATGTATGCATATGTATACGGGTAAAGGAACGGGTAATATAGTATAGTAAAGAGAAATAAACAAAATAATTAATTAATCTAGTGGAAATCCACAGGAGAGCAATAAAAATAGAAAATTAAGGAGTTATCTCCCCTATAATAACAAAGATGAAATCTAACGAGATTCTAAGGATCTAATGATAGTTATGTATGTGTTTTGTTCGAATGGTAACCACTCCTGAAGACGTGTCAAATGTCTAAATCCAATGGACCAGTCACTGGATAAGTTTGGCACAGAAATGTTAACATAGAGTGGTGAATAAATCGATATATCGAATTTGAAGTCTCTGTCTCTTTTGAATATGAAAATTTAAAAGTTAAAAACCTTATAATATGAATATAAACTGTGAGAACGACCCTTAAGGAATCTAGTTAATGATCCCCTAAGGTAAGTTCTTATGCTATATTGGTAACGGTTGCTACATCCTCTGGAAAAAATATATATATATATATATATATATATATATATATATAGGCACAGGAGTGGCTGTGTGGTAAGAAACTTGCTTACCAGCCACATGGTTCTGGATTGATTCCCACTATGTGGCACCTTGGGCAAGTGTCTTCTACTATAGCCTTGGGCCAACCAAAGCCTTGTGGGTGGATTTGGTAGATGGAGACTCAAAGAAGCCCGTCGTATATATGTATATATATTATATATGTATGTATGTGTGTGCATATGTTTGTGTGTCTGAGTTTGACCCCCAACACCGCTTGACAACTGATGGTGGTGTGTTTGCGTCCCCGTAACTTAGCAGTTTGGCAAAAGAGACCGATAGAATAAGTACTGGGCTTACAAAGAATAAGTCCTGGGTCAATTTGCTCCACTAAAGGCGGTGCTCTAGCATGCCCGCAGTCAAACGACTGAAACAAGTAAAAGAGTAAAAAGAGTATATATATAAGCAATGTTAAATCTCTGAACAAGGTATTAACAGTAACTGCACGACAAGGTGAAGTATATTTGCCACTTAAATGTGGCTGACCCGTAAGGGTGGATGTTACTGTTGCTTTTAGCCCCAGGAGAACATCTCCAGCTGGCTATTGACACACATCTGTGTCCTGTCTGTATTTGCAAAGGGAAGTCATCCTTCCCATCTTGATCTGCGATACGTATGGACTCGAGTTTCTGGGTATTTACCCGTCCTCAGCATACGACAATCGCGGACCTTCGATGCGAAAGATTTCCCAATGCAAATACACACATCCTTTGCCAGCAGCGGTGGCAGTGACAGCGGCGGCAGTGGTGGTGGTGGTGGTGGTGATGATGATGTTGATGATGATGACGACGACAACGATGATATTGAGTTTACTGTATACACTACTAAGTCATGTAAAAAGAAAACATCATAACACCAACTCTGAATGGTTCAGCTAAAATATAAACAAATCAGGAATATCGTTTATTAAAGATGTAAATCCCAAAAGAAATTGATTTATGCATCCCTAATTATTCAAAGACTGGAATTTTAAAAAGGTTTTAGAGTTGGATAAAGAGAACTTCAGGAAGATATATGCAGACAGAATTATATAAATTACATGTATTAGTTAACATGTATTCTCACACACACTCATTCAGACGCATGCCAATAACAAGCACATCATCCGTAGTCATCTCTTGCTAGCAAGCATTACATGGTGTCATGCATCATCATCATCAGCAGCAGCAGCAGCATCATTATCATCATCATTATCATCATCATTTAATGTCTGTTTTCCATACTGTTATGGGTTGGATGGTTTGACCAGAGCTGGCAAAGACAGGAGTCACACCAAGTTCCATTGTCTGTTTTGGCTTGGTTTCTATGACTGGGTGCCCTTCCTAACACCAATCATTTTACAGAGTGTGCTGGGTGCTTTTTATGTGGCACCAGCTCCAGTGCACTGTCACCAGTACTTTTTACATGGCACCATCACCAGTGTCTTTTACGTGGCACCATCACCAGTACTTTTTATGTGGCATCAGCATGCTTTTACTAATTGTTTAGGTGCCTATGTGATGCAAATAGACATGGACACCCTCTCATCCCTCACATTCTTTGAGCAAGTGGAATATTTGGGTAGAAAAGGGGATGTGTCAGCACTAGGCTGGTACTCTTTTACATTTGAGTATATCAGAACAACCAAAATCAAAGTGGCTTGCACAAAGACACAATGCACTGCCTGGTCTGGAAATTGAAATCATGCCTTTATGCTAATGAAACCAATGTCATAGCCTTTAGACCACACACCTTCACATGCAAACACTCATTATTAATCAATATCTGTGCAAAATATACTTTAATATTCGACGCAGGTTGATTTACACACACACTTGCATACAAAGATAAGCTCACACTGGAATACATGCATATATTTAAATTGACCAAAACTCTTGAGGATTCCTTTTCATGCAAGACTTTGGCAACATGTTTAGCTTTCTTGCTAGCGCAATTATCTTTCCATCCTTAATTTCAAGCTGAAAATTGTTTCAATATCTAAAATGTCTATTCTGATTAGAAGGTTTATCTTCGTTTTGATAAATTTCAGCTGAAATGAGACCAAATAAAAATACAATAATATGAATAAATCGTTTTCTGGGGTGTCTTTAAGTAAACACTTTGAAGCTATCACCTGTTCTTTAATTTAAGTGCTAACCTACTAAAATAAGTGTTACACTCATAATTACTAGTAGTGTTGTGGTAATAATTAGTATCTTTAATTATCTTACATAAGCACAGACATGACTGTGTGATTAAGAAATTTGCTTTGCAACCATGTAGTTTCAGGTTCAGTCCCACTGCACGGCACTTTGGGCAAGTGTCTTCTACAATTGTCCTGGGCTGACCAAAGCCTTGTCAGTGGATTTAGTTGACAGAATCTGAAAGCTCCCCATACATGTGCATGCGTGTGTGTGTGTGTATGTGTGTGTGTATTATAATAATCATCATCATCTTCATTTAACGTTCGTTTTCTATGCTGGCATGGGTTGGACAGTTTGACTGCAAACTGGTAAGCTGGTGGTGGGGGTGCTGTATTAGGTTCCTATCTGATTTGGCATGGTTTCTACAACTGGATGCCCTTCCTAGTGCCAACCACTCAAAGAGTGGTTGTCTATAGTACATTAAAAGTCAGTTTTAATCTTGCTTGCTTGAAACTGGCGCATAATGGAAAAATACCATGAATTAAGTTTACCCTGAAATGTTAAAATGAATTGAATGAAACAAGTTTTGCATAAATCGGTAAAGTAGTTTTCAAAATGATATAGATTTTCGGGGTATAAATATCCATAACGGTGCATAATGGGAAAATGTTCCGAAAACAATCTTCATCCTGAAAGGGAAGTAACTCTTATCTTTCTATTAGACAGTGAGTTGACAATGAAAAAGGAAAAGATTTTTTTCTACAATTTCTATCTTCGCTTTTGTTAAACACAATATTTTAATCATTCACAAATATTTTTAAGTGAATGTGATTTCAAAAATGTAAGCTGTTTGTACAGTAAGTATGGATGTTTTAGCTTTCTTTAAACAGACAATATTTTAATGGTTTTTAAAATTATTTTCAAGTGAATACCATTATGAAAATTTTTTTGGCATATTTAAAAAATATTTTAAAGTGAAAATGACTTTTAAAATATGATAGACATTTTGTAAGAGACCTGTTTGTAACCTCTGTGTGAAAAAGTTTTTTTCTAGTGCATTCAACGCATCTCCCCTCCAAAGATTTGTCTGCTATTTCTAGCATGCTCTGCTACCATATAACAGCTATTTGCAATAAAGGACCTGATATACCTGTTACATGGTAGCAGGGTCTGCAAGAAATAGCAGACAAATCTTTCCAACCCATGAAACAAAACTCTGTTGCTGGGAAACTCAGAGTTTCCCAGTGACCCAATGAATCATGGGTAGTCTAGTTAATATATAGTGATAAACGCTGATATATATATGTATGTATGTATTATGTATATATGTATATGAGTGTGTGTGTGTGTGTACCCTTGTCTAGATATCATGTGATGATTGTAAATGATACCACATACAAGTGATGTCAATAATTTCCTGTTTTCTGTAAGTAAATATTACCTTGCTATGAAATAAGTGAAGGTTGGTGACAGGAAGGGGGCCCAGCAATGAAAATCTGCCTTGGCAATTCCATCTTATTCATGCAAGCATCGAAAATTAAACAATGATGATAACTACAACATTTTATCTTCAGTGTACATAATCCATTTTCTCTTTCACATCCTTTACTTCCTCTTCTGACGTTTGTCCAATTTCTGTTAACCCTTTTAATACTAATCTGTCTGTGACTGCACCTGGTTTTATGAAACAAACTTCCTATTTAAAAGTGATCCAAATTAAACTTCCAACCAAAATATCCTCCCAATAATTTTGTATCATCTCCTACCTTACGAAACCAAGCTGCTGGACATAACATGAAATTTTGATAGAAATTGGTGGTGGTGGTGGTGGTGAGGGAGGGAGGGGGAGGGGGAGGGGGAAAGATGAATGGAAGGAGGAGGGGGGAGAAGGAGACGGAGGGAAGGGAGGGAGAAGAGAGGAGGAGAGGAGCATGTTCGGTAAATAAATTATCAACATTGGAAGATTTTAATGTAGATTACATCTTTTTTAAAAATAACAAAAAGACAGGAAATTTGTATCATATAAGATAGGTTGGTGTCAAAAGTTGGTATAAACATTATTGTTTCTGTTCTTTTTTCTTTGCATCTTCCATGAAAATTATTTGTTGGCAACTAACAAAATCACAGAAGTCAGAATTCACTACATGCACTAGGTCAGACATTAGCAAATAATTGGAAGAACAATAGATAAATTATTTTTTGATAAAAGGCATGATGCAGAGAGGAGGAGATGTCTCTAGGAAAACTTATTTATTAACAGGTAAATTAAATAGGAAACCAAAAAAGAAAAGACATAAGACGTCTATTATACATTGTTTTTTCCTTTTTGAAGTAAAATATAAAATAGTTAAACGTGATGAAGAATAGACAAAAAATACTTTTATTTTTCGTTTAGCATGATCATACATTTCCATTAAATGTCTGTAAATGTAGTAATCACATCAACTGCACACAGCAGACAATGTGTTAATGCTCTTCTCAGTTCACCTGCATTCAACCGCTTCTGCAAGTTTAACATTGCACACCCAATCATTCCTATTAATTACATTACTCGCTAATTATTCCTTAAACCTCTACAGCTTATGGTGTTGTTACCATTAAAACTGCATGAGGAAAGAAGGTGGCAGAGGAAGGGATTCTGTCGCAGCTGCAATTAATTTTCTGTTGTCAAAATTATAAAGTTAAAAACTCAGTTCAATACCGAAATTACTCCATATACATAGATATATGATGATGATGATGATGATGATATATATATATATATATATATATATATATATATATATATATATACAGGAGTTGGGCTAAATAATGGAAGCATCATAATTTTGAAATATTTATAAAACCATCAAAAGCTTTTTATTTTTATGTTTTTTGATTTATTATTAGTGTTGCTTAATATATTTTGCTAAAATTGCTGTTTTTTTCAGATATCATCAGTAAAAGCTAATTAAAATTCATTAAAATGACAGATCTATTGAACTATCAAAGAGGTCAAATTGTTGGTGCTCATATGGCAGGCGCTAACATAACAAAAACAGCCGAAATGTTTGGTGTATCAAGAAGTACTGTGTTGATAACAGATGCTGGTGTGTTTATGTCCCCATAACTTAATGGTTTGGTGAAAAAGCCTGATAGGATATGTACAAAGTTTTTCAAGGAATAAATCTTTGGTCCGATTCCTTTGACTAAAGGCAATGAATGCTCCAGTATGGCTGCAGTCAAATGACTGAAATGTGAGAAAGAGTAAAAAGATACACAAAATTTAATTTTGGTACTTATGGGAGCAACTGTCTTCGAAGACTCATATTGTTGTTCAATGCTTGAAATGAGGAGTAGATAGACAGCCGACAACTGACGAAGGGTCGTTCTTTATGTTACCTGATCCTGTTTTCCATTTGTTTCTCTCTCTGTTTGCGTATTGAACTCATTTGCTTTGGTATTTCATGTTGTTTACTGTTGGTGACGCCCTGTACCCATATATGCATGTATATAAATAGATAGATAGATAGATAGATAGATATATGTATACATATATATATGTGCATATACACATATATATGCATATATATATATATATATATATATATATATATATATATATATATATATATATATATATATATATATACACAAATTATTTTTATTATATATATATATTTTTTTACTAACTCTGTTTTCAATGCCAGTTCTAAGCTGAACATTAGAAGCATCAGTTGTGGTGTGCAAGAGAGATGATTGCGCTGGTATGGACATGTGGTGAGAATGGAGGAGGATAGCTGCGTGAAAAAGTGCCACACCCTAACAGTTGAGGGAACCCGTGGAAGAGGTAGGCCCAGGAAGACCTGGGCTGAGGTGGTGAGGCAAGACCTTCGTACATTGGGCCTCACCGAGGCGATGACTACGGACCGAGACCTTTGGAAATGTGCTGTGCGTGAGAAGACCCGGCAAGCCAAGTAAGATCGTTGCCAGTGCCCCTGGACTGGTTCTTGTGCAGGTGGCACATGAGATGCACCGTTTTGAGCGTGGCCGTTGCGAGTACCGCCTGACTGGCTCCTGTAGGATTTTCGAGCGAGATCGTTGCCAGTGCCCCTGGACTGGCTTGTGCGGGTGGCACATAAAAGACACCATTTCGAGCGTGGCCGTTTTCGTGCGGGTGACACGTAAAAGCACCCACTACACTCTCTGAGTGGTTGGCGTTAGGAAGGGCATCCAGCTGTAGAAACTCTGCCAAATCAGACTGGAGCCTGGTGTTGCCATCCGGTTTCACCAGTCCTCAGTCAAATCGTCCAACCCATGCTAGCATGGAAAGCGGACGTTAAACGACGATGATGATGATGATGATGATATATATATATATATATATATATATATATATATATATATATATATATATATATATATATATATATATATATATATATATATATCCTTGTATTTGATATATACGATAACGATGCATAGGAGGAAAGAAAGTATATACATGACACTCTACTATTACAATTACATGAGACTGAATGCTCTATATCAAAAGGCTCACAGTGAACTGCCACCAACACAAACTGCCAATCGTTCACGAGCTTACAGCTGTTTCTGCTATACAATGCAGGGTACTCAGAAATGAGTGCTTATGCACGTGCACACAGACATGCACACACACACACACACACACACACACACACACACACACATACACACACACACACACACACACATACCTATATAAAGTCAAAACATACTGAAGATGGACAAGAGAGCAACGCAAAACATAGTCATGAGATAGTGATTAATAAAAGACTGCAGCTGCTGCATGGAAACAGTTAGCAAAGTAGACACTTCTTAATTAGTTTAGCAAGTCAAGAAAATTTAATTAATCAATCTTATGCCCATAGTAACAAGAAGTATTAATTATCTCAATGACCAAATTTAACCAAGAATGACAGGGATAACAATCCTCAGAATCTAATTAAAATTAATTAAAATTGTGATGCAGAAGGGAATGAAATTGCTCTTTGTCAATAGGTGACAACTCTGAACATGTTTCACACCAATCAAGTCTCTTCAGGAAAAGCATTGCTTAAGTGTTGTTGCAGATGTTTGATGACTGGTAAAATGCATTGTAAGTATTTCAAATTTAGGCACAAAGTATACAATTTTGAGATGGTTTAGTTGACTGCACTGACCTCGGTACTTGACTGGTACTTTATTTTATTGATTCCCCAATAAATGAAAGGTACAGTTTATCTTGGCTCTATTTGAAACAGGAATGCGGACAACTGGAATAAATACTGCAGAGTGATAGAGTGATATTTCCAATGCATCGATGGTTCTGCTAATGTGGTCCCCTTGTACATTATAATGGAACTGCATTAAACCTCAAAA
The DNA here is from genome assembly GCF_046866305.1 of Octopus bimaculoides. Lineage (NCBI taxonomy): Eukaryota > Metazoa > Mollusca > Cephalopoda > Octopoda > Octopodidae > Octopus > Octopus bimaculoides. The sequence continues at coordinate 190,648,489 of NC_142928.1, read as the reverse complement.
ATGGAAGGGAGGAATAATAAAATATAGTGGTCAAGTTTCTAAAAATAGACAGAGGTGTTTATTGTACTGGCTAATGTGATAGTGGGGGGGGGGGCTGAGGAATCAGAAAGAGAAAGAAAGAAGTATATATTAATATAAGCACATGCACCCACACATTACATGCACACACACATACATACACAACCTGTTGCAGAAGGTCTAATGTAATTTATAAGTGTACCATCCTCAACACATTACATAATTCTACAACCATGTATAAAAGGTCAACTATAAACTTTAAACAGTGATACACTACGCATCTCAATTCTTTTAGATGTGAGAAGCACAGTAAATCCACAACACTCGCCAGTCACACACATCATTTCAAAAATAGAAATATTTCAAACATCTGGGAACCGTTGCAATAGCACTTCTAGATACACAGAAACTATATAGTGGAGGTGTAAATACTTGTAATAGTTAGTTTTCATTACATTCTGAGTTTAAAACCCGTTTCAGTTGGCTGCCTCTTATGTCTAATGTTGCTGGAAGGGGTACCGAGATGGATTCAGCTGGCTACATCCCACCCTCCACAAAATTGCAACCATCATCACCAACTTTAAATCTATCGGTGAAAATAAACCAGCAAGAGAGACTGTATGTCATTGCTTGACCTAATAGGAATAATATTCCTCCAGATCACTCCATACTTTCTTAAAAAGTGATGGACACATAGGATAAAAAAGCTCTGGCATACTGAAAGATGGGATGGTCACACCTGGAAAGTCTTTGATTAGCAGTCAGCTCAATGAGGTTAAACAATGACACAGCAATAATGATAACCACAACAACACTAACAGCAGCATATTAATGAAATTAATGGCAATGCTTTGATGATGGCAAGAAGAAAGAATAATACAGATATTTATGTCTATGTTCGTTAATGTAAACCAGTGAGTTAAACTGTGGCCCTTTAAGTCAAAGAATAACTTAGCTGTTCAATAAGCAGATATCAATAAAGCAACTACCAGACTAAAATAAGTACTGTAGTTGATAAGACAGACTAAAATTCTTAAAGACAGCGTCCCAGCGTGGCCACATTCTGTTGACTGAAATCAGTGAAAGAACAGAAAAAAGATAATATTCTCAAACCAAAATGAAACCATAATACTTAAATGATTAACAAATCTTTTATATCAGTTTTTTATATTATTATTGCAGTTTATTACTATTAACAAGATGTTTCCTTAGTACTAAAGATGGTTTTAGGGAAAGAATAAAAGATGAGATTATAGATAAAGGAATGGATTAAAGAAGCTGCTATTGACAGTTGTAAGAAAATGGATGAATGGTAGTATGGCAAGCTCATGGCTGCTGGTTCCATGTGAAAAGCACACATGCTGGTGCCAGATATAAAGCATCTGTGCTGGCGCCACTTTAAAAAAAAAGCATGCAGTACACTCTATGAAGTGGTTGGCATTAGGAAGGGCATCCAGCTATAGAAACCAAGCTAAAACAGACAATTGGATCCAGGTGCAGCTCTCCAACCAGCCAGCTCTGGTCAAACCATCTAATCCGTATCAGCAGCGTGGAAAGCTGATGTTAAATGATGATGATGATGATGATGATGATGATGATGATGATGATGATGATGACGATGATGATGATGACGATGATGATGATGACGACGATGATGATGATGATGATGATGATGATGATGATGATGATGTTTGTAGCCATGGTTTTCTCTCTCTTTCTCTCACATGAAACACATGTAAAGTGTGTGTGTGTGAAACTACAGAATATATGTGACATGGGCATTGAGTGCACAAGATTTTTCAGGGAATTGGTAAAGTATATAAAGTCAAGTATAATGTGTTGAATGTATGGATGTTACTTCAAGAATTTGAAAAAAAAAGAAAAGAAAAAAAGAAAAAATATAGCTGACTAAAAAAATATGTGAAATGCGAGAGTAGTGAGATATTTAAAGCATTGGACAAATGGCATTTCATTGTAGTGATGCACACTGTTCTAGCATGTGATAGCATGGAAAGGAAAATCTATTGTAGTATCGATGACAACAATGGTAGTGGTGTTGATGGTGGTGGTGGTAGTGGCAGCAGCGGTGGCGGCAGTAGTGGAGGTGATGGTGTAGGAAAGGGAGGTGATGGTGGCGGTGAACACAAAACTATTATCAAAATATATATGGAGAACGAAGAAAAGATAATCCTTTGAAGTCAGAAAGAAAATTATTATATTTCATGACAATATTTTTCTTTATGCTTATATTATTTTTCCCTTTGTCTTCAATAGGATAATACATACTATAATTTATCATATTGATTTCACAGTTTGCATGAGATGGAAAAAGCTGGTGAAATTAGAATATTTTAGTACATTAAGGCTGAAAGAAAGAGAAATAAGCAACATTGGCAATGTAGCTATTTGAGTTATTTCCCTGATTCTTTTTTCATTTTTTTCGTCACCCAAGAGGTATATTGCATGGGATATGTGTGAAAAACACTGATTTATCTGCTAATAATCCATGAATATCAAAGAAGTTATACCAGCTGTGAATGCATCCAAATAAGACGAGGAGAGTAAGTTAGATTTGCAAAGTAGCTTAAATGAGATTGAAGCAAGTTCAGATATCAAAAGTATTTAATGTTGTTATCGACAGAAATGGCTGAAGTAGAATAGAAATCTTGGTTAAATCAGAGAACATAAACCAAATGAAGAGATACTAAAAACTAGTGTAAAGCATTAGGCAGAGTAGTAATGTTATATTGAAAGCCATTGAGTTGGTTGGGTACCACTGAAGAATTTGATTTGCATGTCCTTGTGGTTTGGAGCTTTGGAATCACAGCTATAAGACCAAGGGTTTGATTCTGGAGCTGGATGAAACACTGTGTCCATGAGGAAGGCACTTCATTTCCTGCTGCTCTGAAATGAGTACTATTTGATCTGAAATGAGTTCCACCCAAGTAGTGGTACAGCCAGTGGCAGACTGGGTCTAAAAATGTTGGTTGCCAGGAGACTAAGGGGACCCTGTGATTTAACCAACTACAATGCTATCATTTGATTTTTTTTTGTTTTTAAGTATTCTTTTTAACTGTCTACAAACACAGCCAAGCTGAAATAATTAATGCATTCTTCCAGGAGTGAATAAAAAATTCTTAAACTTGAGGGGATGGGCCCCTTAGATACTAACATGGGCCCCCATATATGGATTCTAATGGCGTAGGGGCCCACTTGCCATCAGACAAGCTGGCAACTTGACCTGTCCACCACTGGGTACAGCCCTCTCTACCTCCAGCCATCACATCCTAAATGTTTCATTAGGCCAAGGTTAGAAGAGTCAAGAGTCTATCTAAATATCTGTTCATAACTACATAAAGCATCATAGTGTTTTTCATTTATTTTCCTTCCTTTTGTTTTGTTTTTGTTAATCCATTAGTTCAAAGCGAAGATTATACTTCTGGTGTTTTCTGTTCTGATGTACCAGGAGAAGAGTGGAGGCGCAATGGCCCAGTGGTTAGGGCAGCAGATTCACAGTGGTAGGATCGCAGTTTTGATTCCCAGGTCAGGTGTTGCTAGTGTTTATTGAGTGAAAACGCTTAAATCTCTACAATTTGAAATTACTACTATCCCTCCAATTATATTTTAAATTCTTGTTTGATTCACTTGTCTGTGGAACAGCAGCATAGTCGAGATGGTATGTTTTCTTCTCTTACTCTTGTTTTTGCAAACATCTTCAAAATGACTTTCTAAAATGAAATTCCATTATGCAGCTGAGGAGTACATTTTCATTGTACATCCTGTGGTGTTCTCACTACATGAATAAATGGAGCTTGTACGAAACGTACGTACTGCTATAACCTATTGAATTTTTGTTGCTTAACTTCAAATTTTATTCACCAAATCTCTTGATTTTGTTTTTGGTTTTTATCCTACCAAATTCTGGTACCTCAAACATTTTAAGTACCACATTTAATCTTTTGATTAAATCTATATTATATATATATATATATATATATATATAGTAAATAAAAAAAAACAAAGAACAATTACAAGAAAAAAACAACATGAGGACATGGTACATGCAAAGTATTAGCAGATGCTCAGGTAAGGAAAGAAAGGTGGTTTCACATTTCAAGCAAAGCTCTTCTCCAGAAACAGGAGACAGAGGAAAGTCCAAGAAAAAAGAAAGATGGAGGAAAAAAATTCGCCAACGATTCACATACATATGATGGGTTTCTTTTAGTTTCTGTCAACCAACCAAATCCACTCACAAATCTCTGGTTGGCCCAAGGCAATAGCAGAAAACATTTACCCAGTGAGACTGAACCCAGAACTATGTGGTGGAAAGCAAACTTCTCATCTGACAGCTGTACTTGTGCCTATTGTATCTATGTACATATGTGCGTTCTTATGTATGATAAACATTCTTTCACATAAATTTACTTGCCTTAGAATATGTACAATTCTATAGACTGTTTGTTGACGTCATTCATCTTTTAGTTATGAAATATGAAACAAAATTATATTCACATTTAATTTTTTTTTTTTTTTACCTATAAGAAATTGACATAAAATAACAATTATTCTCTTGAAATCCATTACAAACAGAATAGATAAATAAATAGTTCAGTTATTAAGATACAAAAATCCAAAAGTAATTTCTAATCTTAATATATTTTCTGAAAATGTATTCCACTTAACGAAATTAAGTAAGGTATTATACACTGGTAATCCACTAAACAAGAAAGAACTTGCATTAATATTTGACATATTTAATTTTATAAGTCTCAGATCAAAGATTTTGCTTCAATGTAAGCTACAACAACTATGTCTCAGAAGGTATTTAATTATAGATTGGTAAATTTGGGGGTAGTACTCCAGAATGGGCAAGGCTAAAATGGTTAGAACAAACTAATGAACTTAGAGAATAACATTGCATTGTTTTTAAATTAATTTTTTAAATATTAAATATTTTAATGTGTATGTGTGTGTGTGTGAGTCTCTGTCTGTGTTTGTGTATATACATATGACAGGCTTCTTTCACTTTCTCTCTACCAGATCCACTCACAAGGTTTTGGTTGGTTCAGAGAAGTAGCAAAAGGCCCATGGTCTCATGCAGTGATACTGAACCTGAAACCATGTGATTGCGAAGTGCATTTCTTAGTCACATGCACCAACCCCAAGCACACACCCACCCAACCACCCACACTCATACATATATATGAAAGTATTGTTACTAGACTAAGAATTGGATGGAGGAAGGCCTCTCTCTCAGTGATAGACAGACTGCATGATGCATGATGCCTGTGTATGAACACCTGTACTCCATGGTAGTGAGAAGTGTGCTCTCAATGTAAACAACATGAATAGACTGGAGAGGAATGAAGCTAATATGGTCCGATGGATGTGCAACATCAGTGTGCATGTATGACAAGGTGCAAATGTTTTGAGAGGAAAGGAATCAGTTGTAGCATGCTGCTCCTGTGAGACCATCCAACCCATACCAGATTGGAAGACATACATTAAATAATGATGATGATGATATATTTATATATCATAGGTGCAGACGTGGCTTTGTGGTAAGTACTTTGCTCATCAACCACATGGCTCCGAGTTCGGTCCCACTGCGTGGCACCTTGGCCAAGTGCATTCTACTATAGCTTCAGGCCAACCAAAGCCTTGTGAGTGGATTTGGTAGACGGAAACTGAAAGAAGCCCGTCGTATATATGTATATGTGTGTGTGTGTTTGTCCCCCCAACATCGCTTGACAACCGATGCTGGTGTGTTTACGTCCCCGTAACTTAGCGGTTCGACAAAAGTGATCGATAGAATAAGTACTAGGCTTACAAAGAATAAGTCCTGGGGTCGATTTGCTCAACTAAAGGCGGTGCTCCAGCATGGCCACAGTCAAATGACTGAAACATTTAAAAGCGTAAAAGCGTATGGCTATCAGAAATATAGA